>NC_064630.1:502373427-502675365 GCF_023864275.1 Schistocerca cancellata | reverse complement strand
GCAAAAATAATACTTTAGCTAGAATAAATCAATTAAATTACCGAAAATCAAAAAAGACGTTACAAGAATTAAGCCTATTCACAAATGTATATAAGCAAGTTTTTGATTTAAAATTCCGCTGTTTTTCTGAGATCTGTATTAAAACAACGAAGGTATACGCTATTTATTATATATTTCACTCGATGGAATGAAAAAAAGGACTATTAAACGATATACTTTAACTTTGATTCTCGAAAAACGTTACGAGAATTAGGCCTATAAACAAATGTATATAGGCAAGTTTCTGATATAAAATTACGCTGTTTTTCTGAAATCTGTATTAAAACAATGAATTTATACGCTATTTACGGTAGTTTACTTATTTGTTACCGAGAAACTAGTTAAATTACCGTGAAACAAGAAACAAACACGTTTACAAAATTTAAGCCTAAGCGCGACTTCGCGAAGTTACGATCTTTTCGTGTTTTCTGAAAAAATACGCAAAGAAAAGTCAAACCTTTAAAGGCAAGAGTAAACGATACACTAATGCACGTATTTAATTTGTTGTCGGCGTTAAACTAAATTATATTCCTGTCTAAATCACTTAACTTTCTGGAAGTGGTTTCTGGCGTCACTTACTCGGCGGCCATCTAAATAGAAACAAAACAATTTGTCCAGATTAAACGTCAGGTGTGGAAGGCGAGATAAGGCACTGGATGTGGCATATTCTGCCACTGGCCAGTTATGGGTCTGATAATGATAACTGGAGAGGTAGACATCCCACCACTGCACACGATGTTCTGCCTTGCCTGACACGGAAGCTGAAGTGTTAAAAAGAGTAACCAATGGCTTGTAATTTGTTATTAAATGGAAATTAGGACCATACAAGAAATTTCTTGAGCGCCAACACAGTTGCTAAAGCATCCTTTTCAATCTGAGAATACTGCTGCTGATTGGGTTTTAAAGTCTTAGAAGCATAAGCAGTGTGTCGTTCAATCCCATCCACATATTTGTGCACCAACACCAAACGAAGACTGTGCTGAGAGGCACCTGTAACCAACATGAGACGCTGACCCTGCTGAAAAGTGGCCAGGCATGGGGCAGATTGAAGCTTATATTTAAGCAAAGCAAATGCTTGGTCACAAGCTGGGGTTCAGAAAAAAGGCACATTTTTATGCAAAAGTGCATGCAGTAGCTGAGCAACAGTGGATGTTTCTTTTAAAAACTTATATAGTACACAACTTTACCTAGAAACGCCTGTAGTTCCTTAACAGGGTTTGGCCATGGCAAATCTGCAATTACGTTGACTTGGTGACACTAAGGTTTTGATCCCTGTGTGTGAAACCTCAAAACATAGATACTCAATTGACAGCTGAAAAAAACTGGAGATTTGGCAAGTTTACACTTGAGACCTGCAGACTGAAAACAGAAAGCGACAGTCAGAGATGCCAAAAGACAAGCGTTGATATTGGTATAGGCCAAAAAGTTAATTGATAATGAGAAAGCACCTAGTGGCCTCATGCAAGGGGAGTTGGAGGTACACATCCAACAAATCAACCTTGTAAAAGTAGTGGCCACCTCATAATTTTGCAAGCAACTCATCAGGGCAGGGCAAAGGGTACGTATCTATCACAGACTGTGCATTGATCGTGGCACTGAAGTCACCACAGAGGTGAAGCTTACCTGTCGACTTCGTAACGATGACCAGTAGTTTAATCCCTTCACTGGAAGAAAATAGGCTGAATGACATCAAACAACATCACAAGGTATAATTCAGCCTTGACAGAGTCAGTCAACTTGACAGGCACCTGCTGCGGCTGAAATAAACGAGGGTGAGTTGACTGTTTCATGGCAATGTGGGCCTGAAAACTGGTAATACAAGTGAGCCCAGGGAAAACAGTGATGAAAACTCAGAGCAGAGGGGCTCCAGGCTCCAGTTGCTGATACAGAACTTAATCTGACACTAAATTTTCCTCATCAGCAATGGAGAAACCGAAACCTTTAAATGCCTCTAACCCAAACACATATGCACTAAGAGAATGATCCACAACAAGGAAGGTGAGAGGGTAAACAACAGATTTGTAAGATGCAGGAGCAGAGAACTGATCTAAGATCGAAATCTGCTGTCTATTGTAGCTAACCAACTTCTGAAAAAGCCTTTGTGAGGGGAGCGGCACCCAAGTCTATATATGTTTGTGTGTTTACTAAAGTCACTGCTGCTCTCATGTCCACTTGCATTGTTAGTAGTTTGCTAAACACGTGCAAGTCAACAAACAATTTCTTCTAGAAAACAGTCATTGTAGAGATACAGTTTATGCCCATTGCCGCTACTGTGTCTGTCTCATTTGAAGAGGAGTTACACACTGATGCAATGGGGTCTTTCTTTTGACACTTGTTGCAAACTGCCCCACACTTAGGGCATGTAGCAATCTCACGTTGGATGAAGCAGTACGAGCAAGATGGAAGGGGGCATGTGGCCAATGCTGTGACGTGACCATTTCCTACTGTGGCTGTAATCGACACTACCCCATGCGACACTGTGTTGAAGATTGTACTGCTGCAACAGCTGCCACATCATCCTGAACACTTGCAACATGCCCAACAGGCATTGACTGAGCAGCTTCTGATATCCCCCAAGCAGCAATCTCACCGGCACCCCATGACACTTCAAAGGGCTGTGCAATATTGAGAATATACATAAGCTTTGGATTCTCACACTGAAGTGCTTTTTCACACACTTCCCTATTTGGAGCCAGAAGAATAATAATATCATTCACCCTGTGATCAGTGTAGGATTCTTGATGGGTACTAGTGACAAATTTACGATAATGGCTCAAGCCATGTAATTATTCAGCCCAGGCTTTGTAAGGCTGGTTTGGTCATTTCTGACAGTGGTAAAATTCTATACATCTGGCAATGACATGCATTCTGCCAAAATAATAGGTTGAGAGACGCTTGCACATGTCATCAAATGATAAGCTGGCCAATTCTTGCAAAGGCATGAGTTGGCACAGCAACTAACACATGTACAGTGAAAGCGAGGAAAGAGAGAAAGCCCTACACAGATTTGTAATGTTCAGCGAAAATCCTGGAAATGTCAGCATATCCTTGTCTGATGGGAGAGTAACCTGCCATGAGCAGACATGCCACTTGATTGAGAGCAGTGACGAGAGCCTGCTGTTGTTCTGCTGGGCAATGAGACATTGGAGTATTTCTTCCATCGATATGTTTGTCAGGTGACTTAGAACTGACACTAACATGCAGAGAAAATGTAACCCTCACTCATCACCAAGTTTGTTATAGCAAGAACAAATATGATGTTGGAATAGTACCTTATAGAGTGGCACATAAGATCAGGTTGTGCATAGCAACAAACACATTGACTGGACAACAGTAACACAGCATAAAGAATATGTCGAGCACACATTTGCAGTTGCTTGAACAATGCTGTTTCTTAGGCGGTTCACCAGAGCATGCCAGGGGGCCGATCCAGGATCCAGGTGTCCTCTATAACTGGGCCTGTGAACTGTATGGACATGTTCTCTCTGAAATCGCGTTCATCATGAGTGAAGTTGCATCAGTAAAATGTTTCATTCATAAACATTTACAACAAATCTCTAAAATGAAGTCAAATCACACATCAAAACTTTGTACTATATTATTCATTATAGTTCTCCATATAACTAGAGAATAGATTGATGATAAAAGATTTGAAAAAATGAAAGGCAGGCATATATGGCTAGATGATCTCTAAACTAAAAATGGATGAGCCAGCCCATCCATAAAACAGTTAATCCTTGGCACAGTAGTTTACATTAGAGTCTACAAAATTTCCAGATCTGCACTAATTTCATCTTTTCAACAAAAATAACAGCACAATACCACCAATTTTATCTGCTACTGCTCTCTCATTACAGTGTAAAATATGCTCTATTAAAATGTGGCACACTGTAATATATATACTATAGGAGTTATGAATAGATGAGTCCACTCACCTTAGCAGAGAGCCACAGATTAGAAGACAGTACATGTGAAATACAGAAACAGATAAGTGCCAATTCACTCAGACTTTGTGACCAGGAAGCTGAATGGCGCAGCCAGACAGAAGATTTTATGTGTCAGATTGTTGTCTGTTACTTCCAGGCATTCATCCTCTTATCAGTGCCTGAGCTTCTGACTAAACAGTGAAGCAGTATCTCCACAGTGTGTCCCTGATTAGTTTCCACTCATTATCCTGAATCCTAACACGCCCTGGTATTGAGTAGTGTGCTACATTTTTGGGCACTTCCCCTTTCCCCTAAAAAATAAAAGTAGAAAAACTGCATTACTTTCACCTTGATCATGTCATTTGTTTAACAACACTCAGGATTGCATACAGTTCTCTGTGCACAATAAGACAAATGGCTTCTGAAGACACAGCCATCAAAACTGACTGGGTAGCTATGGATGTCCCACTACTTAGCTTAATTAGTATCTACTGTGATACAATTGCAGCGATACAAACATTACAGCTACATGTTTGGAGAGCTTTTTTTTCAAAAAAAATTGTCAAATATAAAGTAATGCCTATCTCATAACAACTACAGATAATTATTTGCTCCAGTCTGATATACAACATTAATATATACCACACCAATTTCCAAAATTTGCACTAAACCCATAAGAACTGACTGGTCGAAAATGGCTCCTAAAATATCATATGTTCAAAATGGTATGGTGTGCATGTGTTGGACTATTGAATAAATTTTATTTGGTTGTCACACATAAGTAGGTGCTGCCTGATGGAAAGTGCTTGCTTCCGAGCCTCAAGACAAGGGACAAGGTTATGGCTGATTTTCCCCTCTGTGGCCAACCCCGTTTCCTCGTAGTGGACTGCAACAAAAAACTTTAATTGGACCAACCAAGCAGACCTACATGTCATGTAACCATAGGAGTAAGGATCATTTGCACTTTCTATAAAACTAGGGCAGACATTTTCTGCCTGCTTTCTATGCCACACTGGTGACCCAGTTTAAGCATTGAGTGCTTTGAGAGACTGCACTTTCAGATGCCTCAGATAAAGAAACCAGGTTGAACTATTGAAATTTTAATTGGTTTGCCTCATTCTAAAACATTAAATTTCCTTACAAAAGGACATCAATGGTTAAAAAGGAGACACAGTGATCTTTCAGTTAAAATTTTTAAACCAATGTTTTCCACACATTCCTCTGGACTCTTTAACTGTTAGCTGCAACTGGCATGTTGTTCCAGAGATGCTGTAAGGAGAGCAGGACACTGAGAAATCACTGACAAATATGGAACTCTGGACTCAGCTGGGCAGAAAGACCCATCTATAGATATTGCACTTTCAGAAGGTCTTCTCAGCATTGAAGGTAGTACCTATGAGGTAGTGCCTGCACAGGACAGCCTATTATGTAGCTACTTACAGCATGGTCACATTATCAGCGGTGGATGATATGTCCCAAGTCCCTACTACTGCAAATGACTAAGGAACAGAAGGATAGCTCACAATTAACAGCTGGATGGCAGTGTTGAAATATGATGACATCAAAATGTTGAGATTTCGTGGCCATCTCCCTACCTGCTCCAAGGTCATCTCCTTGCTATTGGTGAGGACATGATTTCTCAGACATTATATTCCTCCATACATTTGAGGGGGGGGGGGGAGGGAGTTAAAAGTGCAGATTATTTTATTTATTTATTTGCCAAAATTTAACACACAGCATACATAACATGCTTTATGATGATAACAGATAGCCTATGGGGACAGGTTAGGTGGTCGGCCATGGCCTTGATTAAGGAGCGATCCTATCATTTGCCTTAGCAATCCAGTAGAACCCAAATCTGATAGACAGACAGAGCAGCTCCATCCTCTCATGTATATAGTCACTGTCCTAACAGCTGCAGTGCCCCATTCGGTAAGTCTCTAATAAATAATATTTCGGCATCACACTAAAATGGTGTAACTGGAAGGTGAATCTAAAGGTGCACAGAAATTGATTGAACATGGGTTGGGGTGCACATATGAGGGTGGTTTGAGAAGTACTTGGAATCACCATGAGAGGTCAATGCTAGTGCAATGAGTGTTTCATGTGATATTCATTGTACTGTTGCCTGTAAACATGTGCCATGTTAGTGTTCTTGGCAGAAAGCTGTGGTGGTGACGTGGCTTTGTTGTTGTTCCCATTTAGTGATTTGCGAAGATGGAAAAAAATCAAGATTCGAGCAGTGATTAAGTACTTCGTAAAGAAAGGTATGAAAGCAAAGGTCACACACGCCAATTTCCAGAATAAACTGGGGAACTCTGCTCCTTCGTAGTCAACTTTTGCCAAGTGGACAAATGAATATAAATTTGGTCGGGAGAGCTTAGATGACGATCCATGCAGTGGTCAGCCAAGATGTGTCACTACTCCAGAAATCATTGCAAAAGTGCGCAAAATGGTCATGAAGGATCACTGATTGAAAGTGTATGAAATTGCTCAAGCCTGCCAGATGTCATCTGAAAGGATATATCACATTTTAACTGAACAATTAGAAATGAAAAAATTATCTTCAAGATGGGTGTTGTGACACTTGATGCTTGATCAAAAACACATGTGAATGGACATATCAGAACAATATTTGGCCCATTTTTGGAGAAATGAATAAGATTTCTTGTGCTGGTTTGTGACCACAGATGAAACTTCAGTGCACTACTACACCCCAGAGACAAACAGTAGTCAAAGCAGTGGAAACATGTTGATTCTCTGCCACCAAAGGAAGCGAAACAGTTCCTTTGGCAGGAAAGGTCATGACATCAGTGTTCTGGGATGCAAAGGGGATTCTATTTGTAGATTATCTCCCCAATGGGAAAACAATTACTGGAGAATACTATGCTAACCTAATGGACAAACTGCAACAAAAGATATGTGCAAAAAGGCCAAGTTAGCAAGGAAGAAAGTCACCTTCGATCAAGACACTGCACAAACACACACATGTACCATTGCCAAGGCAAAATTTCTGGAACTAAGGTGTGAATTGTTGCTACACTCACCTTAGTCGGCTCCGTAGCTCTGTAGGACTTCAATCTCTTCCCAAAATTGAAAACTTGATGGACAAAGATTCAGTTCAAATGAAGAATTGTTAGAGTTGACAACTATTTTGCAGGCCTGGAAGAAACTCATTTGTGAGATGGGATCAAGGCACTGGAAAATCACTGGACCAAGTGCATTAATCTACAAGGAGACTGCATTGACGAGTATAAAAAGTTTCAGCGATGTAAGTTTTTTTTTCCATTCCATTCTGAGAACTTTTTAAACCACCCTCATACCAAGTTGAGACAACCTTAAGAAAACAGCAACAAAAGACCATATTTTGTAAATACTGACTAGACTCAAACAGACTAATGCATCAGAATGAATATCCAAGCCATTATGAAACACAAATGAATAACCATTGATAAAGCAGATACAAATGATCCTTAAATGTATCAATTACAAGCTTTCTCAGTAATCCCCAAATAATTGCAAAAAAACCTACATGCAGCAGAAAATTAATCATTTACTGATATTAACAAGAAATTAGCCAACAGGCCACAGAATTATTCACTCTCCATATCAAGGGTAATCTCATAACCATGGGAAATGGATTTAATGAAACCTTTGAAAAGTAGCAATTCTCAAAGTGGAAAACTAATAATTAATATCAATGCATTAAAAAGGCTATTCAAAAAATCATTTTGTCAAGCACTCAGCAAATCAGTCTTAGCTACATATTGTACATTGCAACAAACACCTTGAAATGCACTGACTTGAAGAGACCATGACAGGCAAATAACATGAGCTCACTGAACTGATTTTGTCAAATACATTGTCACCTTGAATAACTCATGAATTAGACTTCGCACAACAATCATACCCTAAAACAGTACCCTAAGGTTTAAAAGACAAAACATACCTCCTCTTATTCTCTGCATGGGCCAATTTCCTCTCACAATCACAACATGTCCACACCAGTCATGTCTCACAAAAGTTACATAACTTCCGACATGTCTTACGTTTCCACTATGATGTGCATCCACAACTCTCAAGTCTGAAGTGCAGTTGAATGACCCACTAGATAAATGATATCATGCACCTGTGCACACATTTCTTGAAGCTGTTCCACCAAACAACCAGGACTAATAGAGAGCTTGGGCACATGATTGCAGAGACCAGAAGTAAGGGCAGACAGTGCAGTGAACTGTTACCTCATTACCAGTGTGACAATCTTCTAACAGCACCATTACTCTGGTAAGAAATCTTCTAATACACAATGTCCTTCTATACTAGGGCAACAATTATTTAGAGATTCCTTCTGTCTCTTTAATGACATCCTGGAAATTCCTAATGCAAACAACATTGACAACTCGGTAAGCATATGACTGGCACTGCTGGTTGTAATGTATGGCTTTCATCCTGTGGGCTTCCCGGGTATTTCTCCTGGCCAGTCTCCACCGCACAGCAACCTTTTGAGGATTCTTCAATTGCCAACAAGTTGCACAGTGGAGTTGTCACCTGATGATAACCTGGAAGTAACTTGGCCAGCATTGATCCGTGAGCCTCACAACATGCAGCATTCAACGCTATGATCAACCAGGGCAGAGAATGGTCCAATTACTTTGATCCTTATAATGGTAGGCGGTCAGCACAGATTTGAGACTGTCTTGAGACACTCAGCGTAAGACCGGTTAAGATAGCATTGGGTTGCGGTCATGTGTTTCACTCCCATTCCTAGAAAAATTCTTTTCAATACATCAGCAGTTAAACAGCTCACATCATCAGTAATGATGGATTTTGGTGGTCCAAAGGTCCCAAAAATGATATTTAATTCTGGGTTTCTGAACAGATTGTCATCTCTTCAGTGGGCAAGAACTATACAGACCTGGTACAGGTGTCAATACAAACCAAAATATACTTGCTTCGATCCCTAGATCTTTGCAAAATCAATACATATGCATTGAAATGCCTTCACAGGTTTTGGAACCAAGCACCTGACCTTATTATTCTGAGCAGGTCTCTTGCAAATCTCTGTGCTCATTTTCGACCGTAAGAAAAACTCCCAGATCTTCTCCCAACTTTTGTATACCCCCATTCCCCTCCACAACCCGCCAGGGATTCAAGGAAATATTTAAATAACAGCAGGACCAGTTCCTCAGGTACTGCAGGCTTTGGGTATCCCAGGTTATTTTCCTTACAACACAGCACCTGATCTTTCCTTAAACAAGGGTAGATATGGTCAACATCCTCAGTCCTCTGGCTGATGACATCCCGATCCTGAGATTCGCTAATATCTCTGAACAGACTAGGGATCCAAGTCAGGATAGAACTAATTTGATCTGCCTGTTTCTGTCCACCCTCAGGAGGATAGTGGGTTGGCTACCATCCTTCTGTTCATGCATGCAGCTTAAGCCTTTGGCCAATGTGTTTTCAGAGCCCTTGATATTGTGGACCTCAAATCTAAATATTAGAATCATGGTAGCCAACCTCACAATTCATCCTGTCTTACAGGGCCTCACAAGTATCAGATAAAGGCTTGATTCTCTGTTTCCAGATAGTGCTTGAATTTCTCTATTCCAAACGAAACAGCAAGGGCTTCCAGCTCCTATATGGAATACTTCTTCTCCAACTGATTTAACCTCCTTCAGGCATAAGCAGTAGCCCTCTGCTCCACTTATTTCTCTTGTAACATAACTCTGCCAAGTCCTTGTCCCCAGGTATCAGATTGTAAAATGAATTCTTCTTTAAAATCCGGTAGAGCTAACACTGGTGCAGACTGTAATGCCTGTTTAAGCACTAAGAAAATGGCCTCCTGAGAAGGATCCAAGTAAATTTATACTTCTTCCATTGCAGTTTATTCAGAGGAGCCATATTCTCAGCAAACCCCTCAATGAACTTACAGAAGACATTTGCTATCCCAAAAAGCTGAGCAATTTGTTTAAGATTACATGGACAAGTCACTTGATTTACAATTACATTTTGTCAGGATTGATGTGGGTCCCCTCTTCAGACACAATATGTCTCATGAATTTCACTGAAGGAGAGGCAAAAATCACCTTCTCAGGATTTACCCTGTGTTCCAAACACTTTCTCCAAATGTACCAGGTGGTCCTGAATTGAGTTACTATACACCATTAAGTCATCCAAATAGTGACTTGAACTTCACATCAGAAAAAACCATATCCATCAATTGTGACAGGACAGCAGCCCAGACAGAATTCTATCAAATTTAAATAATAATGCATGGAAATTTCTGGTTGAGAACAACAAATTATTTAGGAATAATGAGATAACTCACTAGAAGACAGAAGTGCTGTGTAATTGACAGAGCTTTGCTTTGGCACAGAGCTTACCTTTCTCAAACTGTAAGAGAAACATGCACGCACACACACACACACACACACACACACACACACACACACACAATTGGTGGGGGCCTGGGAGGGGGGTGGGTCGAAAGAGGGTGTTACCTTGGGCTTAAGCCAGTGAGATTACAGGAATGAAGGATGTGCTGTAAGGATATCTCACATCTGCACAACTCAGAAAAGCTGGTGGTGGTGGGGAGAATCCAGATGTATGGGTTGTGAAGCAGCCATTGAAATCTCACATGTTGTGCTCTACTGCATGTTGGGTTCAAAATGCTTCAAATGGCTCTGAGCACTATGGGACTTAACATCTGAGGTCATCAGTCCCCGAGAACTTAGAACTAATTAAACCTAACTAACCTAAGGACATTACACACATCCAAGCCCGAGGCAGGATTCGAACCTGCAACCATAGCAATCGCGTGGTTCTGGACTGAAGCGCCTAGAACCGCTCGGCCACCGAGCCCGGCTGCATGTGGGCCACTGAGTGGTAAACCTTGTTTTTGGCAACAATTTGACAGTGGTCTTTCATTCTGGTTGACAGCTGGTTGGTTGTCATACCAATGTAAAATGCTGTACAGTGGTTGCAGCAGAGCTGGTATATAAATGGCTGCTTTTACAATCAGCCCAACCTCTGATGGGCTAGGATAAGCCTGCAATGGGACTGCAGTAGGAGACACTGTGTGGGTGCATAGGGCAGGTCTTGCATCTGGGTCTCCCAGAAGGGTGTGACCCCTGTGGCAGGGTATTGGGGGTGAGAGTGGCATAGGGATGGATTAGGATGTTATGGAAGTTGGATGGGTGGTGGAACACCATACTGGGAGGGGATGGAAGTATCTTGGTTATGACGTCCCTCATGTCAGGGCATGATGGTAGATAATCAAAGACCTCATGAAGGATGTGGTTCAGTCGTTCCAGTCCCAAGTGCTATTGTGTGTCAAGGGGATGGGGGTGGGGGTTGCTTCTTTGTGGGTGGTTCTTGGGATGGATGTAATGATCAGGTGTGTATGAAGATATAGCACAGGAGATCTGTTTGTGTATTAGGTCTGATTTGCTGCCTGCCAGTGAAGGCCTTAGTGAGGCCTTCAGCATACTGGACGAGGGTGCTCTCATCATTGCAGATGCATCTGCAACAGCTGGCTGGGATGTATGGGAGGGATTTTTTGGTGTAGAAGAGATGGCAGCTGTGAAATTACGCATACGTTATGATTGGTTGGTTTGATGTGGATTGAGGTGTAGATGGAGCCAACTGAGATGGGGAGATTGACGTCTAGGAAGGTTGCTCGATGATTGGGGAATAACCAGGTGAATTGGATAGAAGAGAAGTTGTGGAGATTGTGGAGGAATGAGGATATGGTGAAGTGGATAGGAGAGAAAGTGTTGAGTTGTGGAGGAATGAGGACAAGGAGTCCTGGCCTTGGGTCCAGATTATAAAGGTGTCATCTATAAACCTGAACCAGACCATGGGTTCAGGGTTTTGGGAAGCTAGTGATCTTTCCTCTAGGTGGCCCATGAAGAGATTAGCACAAGAGGGTGTCATGTGGCTGCCCATGGCTGTGCCACAAATCTGTTTGTATTCCTTCTCTTCAAAAGGTGAAGTAGTTATGGGTTAGAATGTAGGTGGTTAGGTGTAAAAGGAATTAAGTGGTGAGCCTGGAATCTGCAGGGCGTTGGGAGAGGTAGTGTTCAATCACAGCAAGGCCATGGGCATGAGGGATGTTGGTGTATAAGGTGATTGCACCTACAGTGATGAGTAGGGACCCAGGATGTAAGGGTGTGGGGAAGGTGGATATTCACTGCAGGAAATAGTTGGTATCTTGGACGATTGGTTGTTGATGTTGGTCAATAAGGACCAAGATTCTTTTGGTGGGGGACATTGTAACCAGCTACAATGGGGCACCCAGGATTGTTAGGTTTGTGGATTCTGGGAAGCATATACAAGGTGGGTGGGTGAGTTGTTGTTGGGGTGAGCAAGGTGATGGATTTGAGGGAAGAGGTTCTGGGATGCGCCTAACAATTTCAGCAGGGATTGGAGGTTATGTTGGACTTCTGTGATGGAGTCATTTTAGCAGAGCTTGTAGATGGAGGTGTTGGACAGCCGACGGAGATCCTTTGCCAGGTAGTTCCAGTTCATCGCAACAGTGGTGGAACCTTTGTTGCTGATCATATTGGGATCTCATTTTAGGTTGTGTAGAACAGTTCTTTCTTCTGCTGAAAGATTGTTGTAGTTAGGGAGGGACTGTAGAAGGATAATGAGTTCAGGTCATAAGTTAGGAATTCCAGGATGCTGTAATATAACATGATGAAAATGTTTTTGTGAGGTGAAGTTTGTGATGTTTTTTGTTGCTTAACACATGGAAAACAGAATGCCACATCATATTACAGATATACTCCACCAAATGATACATATCTTAGTAATCTGGGGTGCTGTTTCTTAATGCTGCTGTAGGTTCATTTTGATGTAACTGCAGCACCACACGGGGATCATGCAACGGTTATTCGTGTAGTACGTACAGAAATATGAATGTTTCAGTTGGACCACGTAGGTTTTTTAAAGTAAAATATAGAATGTAGGTATGTTTGAACATTTTATTTCGGTGTTCCAATGTGATATGTGTACCTTTGTGAACTTATCACTTCTGAGAACACATGCTGTTACAGTGTGATTACATGTAAATACCACCTTAATGCAATAAATACTCAAAATTATGTTTGTCACCCTCAATGCATTTGGCAATATGTGTAACGACATTCCTCTCAACAGCGATTTTCTCTCTCAATTTAATCTCCATGTCAGAGTTTGCCACAGAATCTTTGACATCTCCCTTATTGAACCACTTTTGTTGGTATATGCTTTCACATCAATGTCATGATATCTGTGATATATACGAGTATTATCATTGTGTTTCTTCAGCTGCTTGTTCAGGATATTATTGAATACTTTTCTTGTTGAATCATTTAAGTGCCAACATATATATTTATCTTCAAACAACCATTTGTATTAAAATGTAGTATGCAATCATTAGATAGTGACTGAACATCATCTACAAAATCAATTTTGCCACCTTTAATTACAGTATGAACATGAATAATTCTGTGTATTTGGAAGCTTTTCCCATATTTGACATGAGTTGTAACCATTGTCTGTTGTCTTTTAGACATTTCTTGTGAGCAAAACCACATCATAAGGTCCAGTTCATGCCTCTTGAACCCCCATTTAATAATCTTTTGTTTCTATGACCTGGATAAAATACTTCAGTTCTTATTTCCTGGAATGTAAAGTCGTAACTTTCAGGTCAGTCTGTGCATCGCAAACATGGCCCTTGAACATTTTGTCTGGAACTTGAAGATCTGTATCCTATTGATGCACATATTTACATATTCATACCTAATGGATTTTGAGACTTGAACTAAATGATTATGAATTTTATTACAGGTCAGTACCCGGTGGCTTGAATTTTTTAGGTTGGTCCGATCATCGCAAACATAGGTGTTTAACATTTCAGTTTGGTTTGAGGTGTCTCATGCAAATTCTAGCTTCATGTAATTTTGCTTACTATAACCATGTGATCTATTTTTCAGTTGGGATGTCACGATTTTGGACTTCCTGTATAGTTTTAGTCATACATATTATAAGTGCGTTGTTGGTTAACTCTGGTATTTGATTGTATGTTAGGTTGTAAATGATTTTCTTCAAATATAACTTGTTTTGTGGCCTTACAGTCACTTGCTTCAATCACATTTCCTATGAGTGGATGAACCCTGTGCAATCCTGTGCACTACCTAGGTCTCACTTAACAGACTGGAGGGCATTCTCCTTTGCATTTTCTGGTATATACATTAAATTAGTGTTCTTCTATGATTTGATGTAGGATAACTCCTGAATCTGATTTGTCATTCATGGCAACAAATAAACATTTTGTCTGGCATAGTGGGTTAGATTTTATGTCATCAACTTGAATTTTGCTTTGTCCACTGTATTTTATGTTGTGACTTGGCAAGACAGCCAAGCCACTATGACCGGTAGCCGAAAGGCACGCGTTTAAGCTCACGCAGGCTGGTGTGAGGTCTGGAACAGGACAATGTAATTAATATAGCCAATAAGGTACGTTGCTGCTGGAATACTTAACTTTAATCCATAATTGGTGAACATAGCTCTTGATAGTACATGCATCACAAGATGAATAGCAAATGATAATGGCGCCTTGATAGGTCGTAGCAAATGACGTAGCTGAAGGTTATGCTAACTATCTTCTCGGCAAATGAGAGCGTAATTTGTCAGTGAACCATCTCTAGCAAAGTCGGCTGTACAACTGGGGTGAGTGCTAGGAAGTGTCTCTAGACCTGCCGTGTGGTGGCGCTCGGTCTGCAATCACTGACAGTGGCGACACACGGGTCCGAAGTATACTACCGGACCGCGGCCGATTTAAAGGCTACCACCTAGCAAGTGTGGTGTCTGGCGGTGACATCACATTTTATACACAGAATAACTTTTTACATTGTACAGTTCACCATGCTTCTGAAGGGGAAGTTACACTATGATTAGAGTAATTAACAATTATGGGATATATGTATATATGAGTAAATTAATGATGATCTTGTGCTGATAAAAATTTGAAATGAACCAAGGAAGGAGTTGGAACTAATTGATTTGTAGTGGAGTGTGGTACAATGAAGCACTTTATACTGATATACAGTTTACTGCATTTGGTAAACTCACAGAGGTGAGAGACACAGTAGTTGCAATGACAAAGGGATTATTCTGAGAAGTAATTAATTTTCTTTACTGATGTACATTCACATTTATTTGAGGACACTGATATAGCTGTGATCATTCTGACCATTAAATTTGGAAGATGATACATTTCTTTTATCTATTTGAAATTTTGACACTGAAATCAGTTTGATACAATGTCTATCTAATGTCTGGCATCTCAGCTGAGGCATATTCTTGTCACTCATACTAACATTTTTTTTAGAGATAAGACACAAATTTATTCAATAATAGTATATGAAAAATTGAACATAGTGATTAAGGAATCTCATAGAACATTCAATGCAGTGTGTCAAAAGGACACTAAGATGATAAAACTGAAATTTTGTATAGTTGGATCTTCGTTTATACTTCATCTTGTATATGAAAAGCAGACATTTGTCTCTCTGTGATAGTCAAACCTGGTCGGAGAGCATTGTAATACCACAACCCTTTTTGGCATCCTGTACCCTCTTCCAGTCTCATCCCTACTCTCCCGAAGAGGGGAGGCCTTTACAAATGTCTGCTTGTGTCTGTGTATATGCGGATGGATATGTGTGTGTGTGTGTGTGTGTGTGAGTGTATACCTGTCCTTTTTTCCCCCTAAGCTAAGTCTTTCCGCTCCTGGGATTGGAATGACTCCTTACCCTCTTCCTTAAAACCCAAATCCTTTCGTCTTTCCCTCTCCTTCCCTCTTTCCTGACGAGGCAACCGTTGGTTGAGAAAGGTAGAATTTTGTGTGTATGTTTGTGTGTCTATCGACCTGCCAGCGCTTTTGTTTGGTAAGTCTCATCATCTTTCTTTATATATATATATATATATATATATATATATATATATATATATATATATATATATATATATATATATATATATATATGAGACTTACCAAACAAAAGTGCTGGCAGGTCGATAGACACACAAACAAACACACAAAATTCTACCTTTCGCAACCAACGGTTGCCTCGTCAGGAAAGAGGGAAGGAGAGGGAAAGACGAAAGGATTTGGGTTTTAAGGAAGAGGGTAAGGAGTCATTCCAATCCCAGGAGCGGAAAGACTTAGCTTAGGGGGAAAAAAGGACAGGTATACACTCACTCACACACACACACACACACATATCCATCCGCATATACACAGACACAAGCAGACATTTGTAAAGGCCTCCCCTCTTCGGGAGAGTAGGGATGAGACTGGAAGAGGGTACAGGATGCCAAAAAGGGTTGTGGTATTACAATGCTCTCCGACCAGGTTTGACTATCACAGAGAGACAAATGTCTGCTTTTCATATACAAGATGAAGTATAAACGAAGATCCAACTATACAAAATTTCAGTTTTATCATCTTAGTGTCCTTTTGACACACTGCATTGAATGTTCTATGAGATTCCTTAATCACTATGTTCAATTTTTCATATACTATTATTGAATAAATTTGTGTCTTATCTCTAAAAAAAATGTTAGTATGAGTGACAAGAATATGCCTCAGCTGAGATGCCAGACATTAGATAGACATTGTATCAAACTGATTTCAGTGTCAAAATTTCAAATAGATAAAAGAAATGTATCATCTTCCAAATTTAATGGTCAGAATGATCACAGCTATATCAGTGTCCTCAAATAAATGTGAATGTACATCAGTAAAGAAAATTATATATGAGACTTACCAAACAAAAGTGCTGGCAGGTCGATAGACACACAAACAAACACACAAAATTCTACCTTTCTCAACCAACGGTTGCCTCGTCAGGAAAGAGGGAAGGAGAAGGAAAGACAAAAGGATATGGGTTTTAAGGGAGAGGGTAAGGAGTCATTCCAATCCCGGGAGCGGGAAGACTTACCTTAGGGGGAAAAAAGGACAGGTATACACTCGCACACATACACATATCCATCCACACATACACAGACACAAGCAGACATTTGTAAAGGCAAAGAGTTTGGGCAGAGATGTCAATTGGGACGGAAGTGCAGAGGCAAAGATGATGTTGAAAGACAGGCGAGGTATGAGCGGCGGCAGATTGAAATTAGAAATTAGCGGAGATTGAGGCCTGGCGGATAGCGAGAAGAGAGGATATGCTGAAGGGCAAGTTCCCATCTCCGGAGTTCTGACAGGTTCGTGTTAGTGGGAAGTATCCAGATAACCCGGACGGTGTAACACTGTGCCAAGATGTGCTGGCCGTGCACCAAGGCATGTTTAGCCACAGGGTGATCCTCATTACCAACAAACACTGTCTGCCTGTGTCCATTCATGCGAATGGACAGTTTGTTGCTGGTCATTCCCACATAGAACGCTTCACAGTGTAGGCAGGTCAGTTGGTAAATCACGTGGGTGCTTTCACACGTGGCTCTGCCTTTGATCGTGTACACCTTCCGGGTTACAGGACTGGAATAGGTGGTGGTGGGAGGGTGCATGGGACAGGTTTTACACCGGGGGCGGTTACAGGGGTAGGAGCCAGAGGGTAGGGAAGGTGGTTTGGGGATTTCATAGGGATGAACTAAGAGGTTACGAAGGTTAGGTGGACGGCGGAAAGACACTCTTGGTGGAGTGGGGAGGATTTCATGAAGGATGGATCTCATTTCAGGGCAGGATTTGAGGAAGTCGTATCCCTGCTGGAGAGCCACATTCAGAATCTGATCCAGTCCCGGAAAGTATCCTGTCACAAGTGGGGCACTTTTGGGGTTCTTCTGTGGAAGGTTCCGGGTTTGAGGAGATGAGGAAGTGGCTCTGGTTATTTGCTTCTGTACCAGGTCGGGAGGGTAGTTATGGGATACAAAAGCTGTTTTCAGGTTGTTGGTGTAATGGTTCAAGGATTCCAGACTGGAGCAGATTCGTTTGCCACGAAGACCTAGGCTGTAGGGAAGGGACCGTTTGATGTGGAATGGGTGGCAGCTGTCATAATGGAGGTACTGTTGCTTGTTGGTGGGTTTGATGTGGACGGACGTGTGAAGCTGGCCATTGGACAGGTGGAGGTCAACGTCAAGGAAAGTGGCATGGGATTTAGAGTAGGACCAGGTGAATCTGATGGAACCAAAGGAGTTGAGGTTGGAGAGGAAATTCTGGAGTTCTTCTTCACTGTGAGTCCAGATCATGAAAATGTCATCAATAAATCTGTACCAAACTTTGAGTTGGCAGGCCTGGGTAACCAAGAAGGCTTCCTCTAAGCGACCCATGAATAGGTTGGCGTACGAGGGGGCCATCCTGGTACCCATGGCTGTTCCCTTTAATTGTTGGTATGTCTGGCCTTCAAAAGTGAAGAAGTTGTGGGTCAGGATGAAGCTGGCTAAGGTAATGAGGAAAGAGGTTTTAGGTAGGGCGGCAGGTGATCGGCGTGAAAGGAAGTGCTCCATCGCAGCGAGGCCCTGGACATGCGGAATATTTGTGTATAAGGAAGTGGCATCAATGGTTACAAGGATGGTTTCCAGGGGTAACAGACTGGGTAGGGATTCCAGGCGTTCGAGAAAGTGGTTGGTGTCTTTGATGAAGGATGGGAGACTGCATGTAATGGGTTGAAGGTGTTGATCCACGTAGGCAGAGATGCGTTCTGTGGGGGCTTGGTCACCAGCTACAATGGGACGGCCGGGATGATTGGGTTTGTGAATTTTGGGAAGAAGGTAGAAGGTAGGAGTGCGGGATGTTGGTGGGGTCAGGAGGTTGATGGAGTCAGGTGAAAGGTTTTGTAGGGGGCCTAAGGTTCTGAGGATTCCTTGAAGCTCCGCCTGGACATCAGGAATGGGATTACCTTGGCAAACTTTGTAAGTAGTGTTGTCTGCAAGCTGACGCAGTCCCTCAGCCACATACTCCCAACGATCAAGTACCACAGTCATGGAACCCTTGTCCGCCAGAAGAATGACAATGGATTGGTCAGCCTTCAGATCACGGGTAGCCTGGGCTTCAGCAATGGTGATGTTGGGAGTAGGATTAAGGTTTTTTAAGAAGGATTGAGAGGCAAGGCTGGAAGTCAGAAATTCCTGGAAGGTTAGGAGAGGGTGATTTTGAGGAAGAGGAGGTGGGTCCCGCTGTGACGGAGGACGGAACTGTTCCAGGCATGGTTCAATTTGGATAGTGTCTTGGGGAGTTGGATCATTAGGAGTAGGATTAGGATCATTTTTCTTCGTGGCAAAGTGATATTTCCAGCAGGGAGTACGGGTGTAGGACAGTAAATCTTTGACAAGGGCTGTTTGGTTAAATCTGGGAGTGGGGCTGAAGGTGAGGCCTTTGGATAGGACAGAGGTTTCGGATTGGGAGAGAGGTTTGGAGGAAAGGTTAACTACTGAATTGGGGTGTTGTGGTTCCAGATTGTGTTGATTGGAATTTTGAGGTTTTGGAGGGAGTGGAGCTGGAAGTGGGAGATTGAGTAGATGGGAGAGATTGGGTTTGTGTGCAATGAGAGGAGGTTGAGGTTTGCTGGAAAGGTAGTGAAGGGTGAGTGAGTTGCCTTTCCGGAGGTGGGAAACCAGGAGATTGGATAGTTTTTTAAGGTGGAGAGTGGCATGCTGTTCTAATTTGTGGTTGGCCTGTAGGAGGATGCTCTGAACAACCGGTGTGGATGTGGGAGAGGAAAGATTGAGGACTTTTATTAAGGATAGGAGTTGATGGGTGTGTTGATTGGCTGAGTGGATGTGTAGGTGAAGGATTAGGTGGGTGAGGGCAATGGATTGTTCAGTTTGGAACTGGTATAGGGACTGATGGAAAGAAGGGTTGCAGCCAGAGATGGGAACTTTAAGCGTGAGGCCTTTGGGGGTGATGCCAAATGTCAGACAAGCCTGAGAAAATAAAATATGGGAGTGTAATCTGGCCAGGGCGAAGGCATGTTTGCGGAGGGAATATAAATAAAACTTAATGGGGTTGTTGTGGAGGTGTTGTGAGGGTGACATGGTACTAGAAGGTGGAAAGTGGAACACAAGGCTGAAATGAAAATGAAAATAAATATAAAAATATATGGGGAGAGATAAAGGTAAAACTAGAAAGCAAATGGAGATCTGGTGTGGAAAAAGGCGAAAAAGGGTTGGTTAGAGCTGGGCTATGTTGATCCTGTGGTGAACTTGTGTAGGTAGATAATGATATGCATAAAGATTAGGTGGTTGTGTTGCCGCCAAAACATGTTAAAGGGTGGAGAAATACGGGAAAATTTCGAAAAAACTACGTGAGGATGTATTAAAAGGAGTGGTTTGGTGGTGGCAGATTATGGAAATGAAGCTAACAATTGTCTGATGAAGAAATAATGACGTTAAAACCTGTGGGAAGTGGCTAAAAATGATCGGTGATGTGAGAAAAAAGGAAATGGAAATAAAGCAAAAGTTATTAGAACTAGCCGAAATGGTTGTTTAATAGCTGAAAGGAACTGTTTGTGAACTGGAAACGGTGGATTTTATAGCAGCGGTAGTGTTGAAAGCGGAAAAAAAATTTTGGTTATGGTTTGGAAGTGGGTTACTTATTATTACGTATTATTGAGTATATATCAGCGGGATAAAATTGTATACTGGATTACGGTAAAAAAGGAGAAGGTGAATAGAAAGTGAAACTGCTGGCAAAAACAGAAGGAGGAAATAAGATGACAGAAAAGACTACGAAATGTAACAGTGACAATAACAATAACAAACGTGATTGTTGGGTTCAAATTAATGATATGAATATAATAGAGGGAAACATTCCACGTGGGAAAAATATATTTAAAAAGAAAGATGATGAGACTTATCAAACAAAAGCGCTGGCAGGTCGATAGACACACAAACAAACACAAACATACACACAAAATTCTAGCTTTCACAACCAACGGTTGCCTCGTCAGGAAAGAGGGAAGGAGAGGGAAAGACAAAAGGATATGGGTTTTAAGGGAGAGGGTAAGGAGTCATTCCAATCCCGGAAGCGGAAAGACTTATCTTAGGGGGAAAAAAGGACAGGTATACACTCGCACACACACACATATCCATCCGCATATACACAGACACAAGCAAACATTTGTAAAGGCAAAGAGTTTGGGCAGAGATGTCAGTCGGGGCGGAAGTACAGAGGCAAAGATGATGATGAAAGACAGGTGAGGTATGAGCGGCGGCAAATTGAAATTAGAAATTAGCGGAGATTGAGGCCTGGCGGATAGCGAGAAGAGAGGATATGCTGAAGGGCAAGTTCCCATCCTGTGTCCCTACTCATCACTGTAGGCGCAATCACCTTATACACCAACATCCCTCATGCCCATGGCCTTGCTGTGATTGAACACTATCTCTCCCAATGCCCTGCAGATTCCAGGCCCACCATTTCATTCCTTCTACACCTAACCACCTACATCCTAGCCCATAACTACTTCACCTTTGAAGAGAAGGAATACAAACAGATTCGTGGCACAGCCATGGGCACCCACATGGCACTCTCTTGTGTCAACCTCTTCATGGGCCACCTAGAGGAAAGATCCCTGAACCCCTGGTCAGGTTCAGGTTTATTGATGACACCTTTATAATCTGGACCCAAGGCCAGGACTCCTTGTCCTCATTCCTCCACAACTCAACACTTTCTATCCTATCCACTACACCGTATCCTCATTCCTCCACAATCTCAACACCTTCTTTCCTATCCACTTCACCTGGTTTTTCACACCCATCAAGCAACCTTCCCAGATGCCAATCTCCTCATCTCAGATGGCTCCATCCACACATCAATCCACATCAAACCCACCAATCATAACGCATGCTTACTTTCACAGCTGCCACCTCTTCCACACCTAAAAATTCCTCCCATACATCCTAGCCACCTGTTGCAGACACATCTGCAATGATGAGAACATACTCGTACAGTATGCTGACGGCCTCACGAAGCCCTTCACTGGCAGGCAGTACACCTCAGACTTAATACACAAACAGATCTCCTGTGCCATATCTCCATACACACCTGAACATTACATCCATCCCAAGAACCATCCACAAAAAAGCAACCTCCCCCCCCCTCCCCCACTCTTGACACACAATACCACTTGGGACTGGAACGACTGAACCACATCCTTCATGAGGTCTTTGATTATCTATCATCATGCCCTGACATGAGGGATGTCATAACCAAGATACTTCCATCCCCTCTCAGTATGGTGTTCCACCACCCACCCAACTTCCATAACATCCTAGTCCATCCCTATGCCACTCTCACCCCCAATCCCCTGCCACAGGGGTCATACCCTTCCGGGAGACCCAGATGCAAGACCTGCCCTATGCACCCACACAGTGCCTCCTACTGCAGTCCCATTGCAGGCATATCCTAGCTAATCAGAGGCTGGGCTGATTGTGAAAGCAGCCATTTATATACCAGCTCTGCTGCAACCACTGCACAGAATTTTACATTGGTATGACAACCAACCAGCTGTCAACCAGAATGAAAGGCCACTGCCAAATTGTTGCCAAAAACAAGGTGAACCACTCAGTGGCCCAACATGCAGTAGAGCACAACATGTGAGATTTCATTGGCTGCTTCACAACCCATGCATCTGGTTTCTCCCCACCATCACCAGCTTTTTCTGAGTTGTGCAGATGTGAGTTATCCTTACAGTACATACTTCACCCCCATAATCTCACTGGCCTAAGCCCAAGGTAACTCCCTGTTTCGCACCCCCCCCCCCCCCCCACCTCCGGCCCCCAATTGTGTGTGTCTGTGTGTGTGTGTGTGTGTGTGTGTGTGTGTGTGTGTGTGTGTGTGTAGTCCATCCCTTTTCCATTACCCCCGCCCACTATGTATCAGTTAGCTGTGTGCTGCCATCTCATGCCCTAGTCTGTGAAATCGCAAGCTCAGCCGTTTGCCACCTGCCCCCTCTACCTGCACCCCTAGCTAGTGCACAGACAGCTCCTCACTCTACCGCGAGCTGCAAGATGCTTCTGCCCAACCCCCTCCCTGCCTCAAGCCTCTCTCCACTGCTCACCTCACCCCACCCTGCATCCCCACCTCATCCCAGTACACTCATTGTGGGCCAGGAAAGAGCTGGTAGTTGAATGAGCAGAATGTAGGGAGACAGGCCTGTGCTCGTGACAGTGAGTGTTTGAGTGTGTGTGTGTGGGGGGGGGGGGGGGGGGGTGAGTGCATGTTTCTCTTACAGTTTGAGAAAGGTAAGCTCTGTACCAAAGCAAAGCTCTGTACCTTTTCTTCACATATCTGTCAACTACATAGCACTTCTGTCTTCTGGTGAGTTGTCTCATTATTCCTAAATAATTTGTTGCTCTCAACCAGAAATTTCCATGCATTATTATTTAAATTTGATAGAATTCTGTCTGGGCGGGCAACAGGGACTGCTGCCCTGTCACAATCGATGGACATGGTATTTTCTGATGTGAAGTTCAAGTTGGTGTACCACTATTTGGATGGCTTAATGGTGTATGGAAACTCAATTCAGGACCACCTGGTACGTTTGGAGGAAGCATTTGGAACTCAGGGTAAATCCTGAGAAGGTGATTTTTGCCTCTCCTTCAATGAAATTCATGAGACATATTGTGTCTGAAGAGGGGACCTGCATCAATCCTGACAAAGTGGAACTATAAATCAAATGACTCATCCATGTAATTTTAAACAAATTGCTCAGCTTTTTGGGATAGCAAATTTATTCTGTAAGTTCATTGAGGGGTTTGCTGAGAATGTGGCTCCTCTGATTGAGCTGCAATGGAAGAAGTATAAATTTTCCTTGGATCGTTCTCTGGAGGTCATATTCTTAGTGCTTAAACAGGCATTACAGTCTGCACCAGTGTTAGCTCTACCGGATTTTAAAGGAGAATTTATTTTACAATCTGATACCTGGGGACAAGGACTTGGCAGAGCTCTGTTACAAGAGAAAGAAGTGGAGCAGAGGGCTACTGCTTATGCCTGAAGGAGGTTAATCAGTTGGAGAAGAAGTATTCCATATATGAGCTGTAAGCCCTTGCTGTTTTGTTTGGAATGGAGAAATTCAAGCACTATCTGGAACACAAAAAATTTATCCTGGAAACAGAGAATCAAGCCTTTATCTGGTACTTGTGAGGCCCTGTAAGACAGGATGAATTGTGACATTGGCTACCATGATTCTAATATTTAGATTTGAGGTCCACAATATCAAGAGCTCTGAAAACACATTGGGCAAAGGCTTAAGGTGCGAGCATGAACAGGAGGATGACAGTCCAACCCACCATCCTCCAGAGGGTGAACAGAAACAGACAGATCAAATTAGTTCCATCCTGACTTGGATCCCTAGTCTGTTCAGAGATATTAGCGAATCTCAGGATCGGGATGTCATCAACCAGAGGACTGAGGATGTTGAGCATACCTACCCATGTTTAAGGAAAGATCAGGTGCTGTGTTGTAAGGTGAATGACCTGAGACATGCAAAGCCTGCATTACCTGAGGAACTGGTTCCAGGGGGGAATGGGAGTATACAAAAGGTGGGAGAAGATCTGGGAGTTTTTCTTACAGCCGAAAATGATCACAGAGATTTGCAAGAGATTGCAACTGTTAGATATGTACTCTAAGTAAACCTGCTCAGAATAATAAGATCAGGTACGTGGTTGCAAAACCTATTGATATGGAATTTCAATGCATGTGTATTGATTTTGCATATCCCCTGCAGAGATCTAGGGATCGAAGCAAGTATCTTTTGGCTTGTATTGACACCTGTACCAGGTCTGTATAGTTCTTTCCCAGTGAAGGGATGACAATCTGTTCAGAAACCCAGAATTAAATATCATTTTTGGGACCTTTGGACCACCAAAATCCATCATTACTGATCATGTGAGCTGTTTAACAGTTGATGTATTGAAAAAAAATTTTCTAGGAATGGGAGTGAAACACATGACCTCAACCCCATGCTATCTTAACTGCTCTTACCCTGAGTGTCTTAAGACAGTCTCAAATCTGTGCTGACCGCCTACCATTATAAGGATCAAAGTAATTGGACCATTCTCTGCCCTGGTTGATCATGGTGTTGAATGCTGCATGTTGTGAGGCTCACGGATCAATACTGGCCAAGTTACTTCCAAGTTATCACGTGGCAACTCCACTGTGCAACTTGTTGGCAATTGAAGAATCCTCAAAAGGAAATACCCAGGAAGCCCACAGGAAGAATGCCATGCATTACAACCAGCAGCACTGGTCAAATGCTTACCGAGTTGTCAATGTTGTTTGCATTAGGAATTTCCAGGATGTCATTAAAGAGACAGAAGGAATCTCTAAATAATTGTTGCCCTAGTATAGAAGGACATTGTGTATTAGAAGATTTCTTACCAGAGTAATGGTGCTGTTAGAAGATTGTCACACTGGTAATGAGGTAACAGTTCACTGCACTGTCTGCCCTTACTTCTGGTCTCTGCAATCATGTGCCCAAGCTCTCTATTAGTCCTGGTTGTTTGGTGGAACAGCTTCAAGAAATGTGTGCACAGGTGCATGATATCATTTATCTAGTGGGTCATTCAACTGCACTTCAGACTTGAGAGTTGTGGATGCACATCATAGTGGAAACGTAAGACGTGTCGGAAGTTATGTAACTTTTGTGAGACATGACTGGTGTGGACATGTTGTGATTGTGAGAGGAAATTGGCCCATGCAGAGAATAAGAGGAGGTATGTTTTGTCTTTTAAACCTTAGGGTACTGTTTTAGGGTATGATTGTTGTGTGAAGTCTAATTCATGAGTTATTCAAGGTGACGATGTATTTGACAAAATCAGTTCAGTGAGCTCATGTTATTTGCCTGTCATGGTCTCTTCAAGTCAGTGCATTTCAAGGTGTTTGTTGCAATGTACAATATGTGGCTAAGACTGATTTGCTGAGTGCTTGACAAAATGATTTTCTGAATAGCCTTTTTAATGCATTGATATTAATTATTAGTTTTCCACTTTGAGAATTGCTACTTTTCAAAGGTTTCATTAAATCCATTTCCCATGGTTATGAGATTACCCTTGATATGGAGAGTGAATAATTCTGTGGCCTGTTGGCTAATTTTTTGTTAATGTCAGTTAATGATTAATTTTCTGCTGCATGTAGGTTTTTTTGCAATTGTTTGTGGATTACTGAGAAAGCTTGTAATTGATACATTTAAGGATCGTTTGTATCTGCTTTATCAATGGTTATTCATTTGTGTTTCATAATGGCTTGGGTATTCATTCTGATGCATTAGTCTGTTTGAGCCTAGTCAGTATTTACAAAATATGGTCTTTTATTGGTGTTTTCTTAAGGTTGTCTTAAATTGGCACGAGGGGTGTTTCAAAAGTTCTCAGTATGGAATGGAAAAAAAGTACTTACATCACTGAAACTTTTTATATTTTTCAATGTAGTTTCCTTATAGATTAATGCACATGGTCCAGTGATTTTTCCAGTGCCTTGATCCCATCTCACAAATGAGTTTCTTACGGGCATGCAAAATAGTTGTCAACTCTATCAATACTTCGTTTGAAGTGAATCTTCGTCCATCAAGTTTTCAATTTTGGGAAGAGATGGAAATCCTATGGAGCCATATTAGGTGACTAAGGTGGGTGTGACAACACTTCATACCTTAGTCCATGTAATTTTGCCTTGGCGATGGCACAAGTGTGCGGGTGTGCAGTGTCATGATGGAAGGTGACTTTCTTCCTTGCTAAACTTGGCCTTTTTTTGCATATCTTTTGTTGCAGTTTGTCCAGGAGGTTAGCATGGTATTCTCCAGTAATTTTTTGCCCAGTGGGGAGATAATCTACAAATAGAATCCCCTTTGCATCCCAGAACACTGATGTCGTGACCTTTCCCACTGAAGGAACTGTCTTTGCTTCCCTTGGTGGCAGAGAATCAACATGTTTCCACTGCTTTGACTATTGTTTTGTCTCTGGGGTATAGTAGTGCACCAAAGTTTCGTCTGTGGTCACAAACCAGCACAAGATATCTTGTTCATTTCTCCAAAAATGGGCCAAACATTGTTCTGATATGTCCATTCTCCATTTTGATCAAGCATCAAGAGTCACAACACCCATCTTGCAGATAATTATTTCATATCTAATTATTCAGTTAAAATGTGATATAACCTTTCAGATGACATCTGTCAAACTTGAGCAATTTCATACACTTTCAATCGGTGATCCTCCATGATCATTTTGCACACTTTTGCAATGATTTCTGGAGTAGTGACACATCTTAACTGACCACTGCATGGATTATCATCTAAGCTCTCCCGACCAAATTTATATTCATTTGTCCATTTGGCAACAGTTGACTATGAAGGAGCAGAGTTCCCCAGTGTATTCCGGAAATCGGCCTGAATGTCCTTTCCTTTCATATCTTTCTTTGTGAAGTACTTCATCACTGCTCGAATCTCAATTTTTTTCCATCTTTTAAATTACTACATGGGAACAACAACAAAGCCACATCACCCAATTCATTGAAAATATTGTAACGGGGCTAGATAAGAACAACAGTACAATAGGAATAAATTTGGACCTCTCAAAGGCATTCGATACTGTCCAACATGATATCCTGCTAGACAAATTAGAATATGTCGGTATACGAGGAGTAGCTAAAAAGTGGTTTCAGTCATATCTCCATAATAGGAAACAGGTAGTAGAAATTGCAACAACAAACAGTAAAAACCAAAGTATTGTTTACAGATCGGATATTCAGACTGTGCCAATAGGGGTACCGCAGGGGAGTGTTCTAGGACCTCTCCTATTTCTTCTTTACATAAATGATATCAAGATTCCAGTAAATGGTACTCATATAACCCTCTTTGCGGATGACACAAACATTGTAGTAACTGACATAAACCGGGTATTGCCAACATCTGCAACCAGAGTTATAGAATATTTGCAAAATTGGTTTGAAGTGAACAAATTAACCATAAATATCTCTAAAACTAATTATATCCATTACAGGAAAGCAAAGTCACACTCTGATCTAGATCTCAGAATACAAAATAAAGAAATTGTGAGAGTTGCTACCACAAAATTCTTAGGTGTACATATAGATGAAAATTTAGACTGGAAATCCCATATCCTGTATCTCTCACATAAGTTAAGTTCTGCTTGCTTTGCTTTACGCGTTATTAGCTTTGTATGTAGTAGGGAATGTAGCAGAGCTGTTTACTTTACTTATATACATTCTGCTATTACCTATGGCCTCATCTTCTGGGGTCATAGTAAGAAAAATCTCAAAACCATCTTCACTCTACAAAAACGAGCTGTTAGAATAATTACCAACAGTTCAAGGCTAACTCCTTCAAAGCAATTATTTAAACAGCTGAATATTCTACCCCTACCGTGCCTCTATATACAGAAAAGCGTAATTAATATAAAACAAAATATTAACAATTTCCAATCCAACTCGGATCTACATACTTACAACACAAGAAAGTGCAATGACGTTCATATAAAAAGAGTTAACAAGGCTTTGGCGCAGAAACAAACAAACATACAAGGAAGTAAATTGTATAACAAACTACCGGTAAAGTTAAAAGAAATAAAAAAATTGTCTTCATTTAAAGAAGCAGTATTCAAATTTTTAATGACCAACTGCTATTATAGTGTAAAAGAATACCTGGAATAGCTCCATACTAAACCATCATATTTATGTACTCTGTGCCAATAGTAATTTTTATCTGACTGTTGCTATGATCTAAATAAATAATATGTACAAAAGTGCTAGAATTGTATGTGTTATATCTAAATATCAACTGTGTATTCCATGTAAAAAGTCTTTCTCATACATCAATGTAAATAATCAAAGTTGTACATGCTATTTCAATGTGGTCTGATGTTACATAGTCTACTATGCACATCTGTATTTTGTATAGTATTGTTCACCCTATATGTGTGTATATATATATACTATGTATTTTTTTTTGACGAAATCCATGCAATGTAAATTGTCTCTGGATGAATAAACTACTACTACTACTACTACTACTACGTCACCACCACAGCTTTCTTCCAAGAGCACTGGCATGGCACATATTTACAGTCAACAGTCCAATGAATATCACATGAAACAATCGTTGTGCTAGCGTTGACCTCTCATGGTTATTCCAAGAACTTCTCAAACCACCCTCATATGTGCATCCCAACCCATGTTCAATCAATTTCTGTGCACCTTTAGATTCACCTTCCAGTTACACCATTTGTGTGTGATGCTGAAACATTCTTTATTAGAGATTTACCAAATGGGGGAATGCAGCTGTTAGGACAGTGACTATATACATGAGAGGATGGAGCTGCTCTGTCTGTCCATAAGATTTGGTTTCTACTGGATTGCCAAGGCAAATGACAGGATGGCTCCTTAATAATGGCCATGGCCGATCCCCTGACCTGTCCCCATAGGCTATCTGTTATCCTCCTAAAGTATGTTATGTATGCTGTGTGTTATATTTTGGCAAATAAATAAATAAAATAAACTGCGACTTTAACTCGCCCCCCCCCCCAACCCCCCACCAAATGTGTGGAGGAATATAATGTATGAGAAATCATGTCCTCACCAATAGCAAAGAGATGACCTTGGAGCAGGTACGGAGATGGCCACAAAAGGCTAGGAGATGACCTTGGAGCAGGTAGGGAGATGGCCACGAAATCTCAACATTTTGTCAGCAGATGAGTATGGTACTCATCAAAATGTCATCATATTTCAATACTGCCATCCAGCTGTTAATTGTGAGCTATCCTTCTGTTCCTTAGTCATTTGCAGTAGTAGGGACTTGGGACATATCATCCACCGCTGATAATGTGACCATCTACATCTACATCTACATCCACACTCCGCAAGCCACCTGACGGTGTGTGGCGGAGGGTACCTTGAGTACCTCTATCGGTTCTCCCTTCTATTCCAGTCTCGTATTGTTCGTGGAAAGAAGGATTGTCGGTATGCTTCTAGGTGGGCTCTAATCTCTCTGATTTTATCCTCATGGTCTCTTCGCGAGATATACGTAGGAGGGAGCAATATACTGCTTGACTCTTCGGTGAAGGTATGTTCTCGAAACTTTGACAAAAGCCCGTACCGAGCTACTGAGCGTCTCTCCTGCAGAGTCTTCCACTGGAGTTTATCTATCATCTCCGTAACGCTTTCACGATTACTGAATGATCCTGTAACGAAGCGCGCTGCTCTCCGTTGGATCTTCTCTATATCTTCTATCAACCCTATCTGGTACGGACCCACACTGCTGAGCAGTATTCAAGCAGTGGGCGAACAAGCGTACTGTAACCTACTTCCTTTGTTTTCGGATTGCATTTCCTTAGGATTCTTCCAATGAATCTCAGTCTGGCATCTGCTTTACCGACGCTCAACATTATATGATCATTCCATTTTAAATCACTCCCAGATAATTTATGGTATTAACTGCTTCCAGTTGCTGACCTGCTATTTTGTAGCTAAATGATAAAGGATCTATCTTTCTGTGTATTCGCAGCACATTACACTTGTCTACATTGAGATTCAATTGCCATTCCCTGCACCATGCGTCAATTCGTTGCAGATCCTCCTGCATTTCAGTACAATTTTCCATTGTTACAACCTCTCGATACACCACAGCATCATCTGCAAAAAGCCTCAGTGAACTTCCGATGTCATCCACCAGGTCATTTATGTATATTGTGAATAGCAACAGTCCTATGACACTCCCCTGCGGCACACCTGAAATCACTCTTACTTCGGAGGACTTCTCTCCATTGAGAATGACATGCTGCGTCCTGTTATCTAGGAACTCCTCAATCCAATCACACAATTGGTCTGATAGTCCATATGCTCTTACTTTGTTCATTAAACGACTGTGGGGAACTGTATCGAACACCTTGCGGAAGTCAAGAAACACGGCATCTACCTGTGAACCCGTGTCTATGGCCCTCTGAGTCTCGTGGACGAATAGCGCGAGCTGGGTTTCACATGACCGTCTTTTTCGAAACCCTTGCTGATTCCTACAGAATAGGTTTCTAGTCTCCAGAAAGGTCATTATACTCGAACACAATACGTGTTCCAATATTCTACAACTGATCGATGTTAGAGATATAGGTCTGTAGTTCTGTACATCTGTTCGACGTCCCTTCTTGAAAATGGGGATGACCTGTGCCCTTTTCCAATCCTTTGGAACGCTATGCTCTTCTAGAGACCTACGGTACACCGCTGCAAGAAGGGGGGCAAGTTCCTTTGCGTACTCTGTGTAAAATTGAACTGGTATCCCATCAGGTCCAGAGGCCTTTCCTCTTTTGAGCAATTTTAATTGTTTCTCTATCCCTCTGTCGTCTATTTCGATATCTACCATTTTGTAATCTGTGCGACAATCTAGAGAAGGAACTACAGTGCAATCTTCCTCTGTGAAACAACTTTGGAAAAAGAGATTTAGTATTTCGGCCTTTAGTTCGTCATCCTCTGTTTCAGTACCATCTCGGTCACAGAGTGTCTGGACATTTTGTTTTGATCCACCTACCGCTTTGACATAAGACCAAAATTTCTTAGGATTTTCTGCCAAGTCAGTACATAGAACTTTACTTTCAAATTCATTGAACGCCTCTCGCATAGCCCTCCTCACACTACATTTCGCTTCGCGTAATTTTTGTTTGTCTGCAAGGCTTTGGCTATGTTTATGATTGCTGTGAAGCTCCCTTTGCTTCCGCAGCAGTTTTCTAACTCGGTTGTTGTACCACGGTGGCTCTTTTCCATCTCTTACGATCTTGCTTGGCACATACTCATCTAACGCATTATGTACGACGTTTTTGAACTTTGTCCACTGATCCTCAACACTATCTGTACTTGAGACAAAACTTTTGTGTTGAGCCGTCAGGGACTCTGAAATCTGCTTTTTGTCACTTTTTCTAAACAGAAAAATCTTCTTACCCTTTTTAATATTCCTATTTATGGCTGAAATCATCGATGCCGTAACCGCTTTATGATCGCTGATTCCCTGTTCTGCATTAACTTTTTCATAGTTCGGGTCTGTTTGTCACCAGAAGGTCTAATATGTTATCGCCACGGGTCGGTTCTCTGTTTAACTGCTCAAGGTAGTTTTCAGATAAAGCACTTAAAAAAATTTCACTGGATTCTTTGTCCCTGCCACCCGTTATGAACGTCTGAGTCTCCCAGTCTACATCCGGCAAATTAAAATCTCCACCCAGAACTATAACATGGTGGGGAAATCTACTCGAAATATTTTCCAAATTATCCTTCAGGTGCTCAGCCACAACAGCTGCTGAGCCAGGGGGCCTATAGAGACATCCAATTACCATGTCTGAGCCTGCTTTAACCGTGACCTTCACCCAAATCATTTCACATTTCGGATTTCCATCAATTTCCTTCGATACTATTGCACCATGCTGTAAGCAGCTACATAATAGGTTGTCCTGTGCAGGCACTACCTCATAGGTACTACCTTCAATGCTGAGAAGACCTTCTGAAGGTGCAATATCTATATATGGGTCTTTCTGCCCAGCCGAGTCCAGAGTTCCATATTTTTCAGAGATTTCTCAGTGTCCTGCTCTCCTTACAGCATCTCTGGAACAACATGCCATTTGCAGCTAACAGTTAAAGAGTCCTGAGGAATGTGTGGAAAACATTGGTTTAAAAATTTTAACTGAAAGGTCACTATGTCTCCTTTCTAACCATTAATGTCCTTTTGTAAGAAATTGTAATGTCTTAGAATGAGGCACACCAACTAAAATTTCAAAGAACTGATGTGGTTTCCATGCCCTGTATTGTGTTATAGATTAACCTGGTTACTTTATCTGAGGCATCTGAAAGTGCAGTCTCTCAAAGCAATCAATGCTTAAACTGGGTCACCAATGTGGCATAGAAAGCAGACAGAATATGTCTGCTCTAGTTTTATAGGAAGTACAAACAATCCTGACTCTTATGGTTACATGACATGTAGGTCTGCTTGGTTGGTCCAATTAAAGCTTATTGTTGCAGTCTGTTATGAGGAAACAGGGTTGGCCACAGAGGTATTGAAAATCAGCCATAACTTCATCCCTTGTCCTGAGGCTTGGAAGTAAGCACTTTCTGTCAGGCAGCGCCTATTTATGTGTGACAACCAAATAAAATTTATTCAATAGTCCAACACAAGCACCCCATACCATTTTGAACATATGATATTTTAGGAGCCATTTTTGACCAATGAGGTCTTACAGGTTTAGTGCAAATTTTGGAAATTGGTGTGGTATGTATTAATACTGTATATCAGACTGGAGCAAATAATTATCTGTAGTTCTTATGAGACAGTCATTATTTTATATTTGACAAGTTTTTTTTGAAAAAAAGCTCTCCAAACTTATAATTGTAGTGTTTGTATCGCTGCAATTGTATCACAGTAAATAATAATTAAGTTAAGTAATGGGACATCCTTAGCTATCCAATCAGTTTCAATGGCTATGTCTTCAGAATCCATTTGTCTTATTATGCACAGAGAACTGTATGCAATCCTGAGTGTTGTTAAACACATGACATGATCAAGGTGAATGTAATGCAGTTTTTCTATTTTTATTTTTTTTAGGGGGAAAGGGAGGGGGGGGGGGCGCCAAAAATGTAGCACACTACTCAGTACCAGGGCATGTTAGGATTCAGGATAGTGAGTGGAAGCCAATCAGGGACACACTGCAGAGATACTGCTTCACTGTTTAGTCAGAAGCTCAGACACTGATAGGAGGATGAATGCCTGGAAGTGATGGACAACAATCTGACACATAAAATCTCCTGTCTGGCTGCACCATTACGCTTCCTGGTCACAAAGTCAGAGTGGATTGGCACTATTCTCTTTTTGTATTTCGCATGTACTGTCTTCTAATCTGTGGCTCTCTGCTAAGGTGAGAGGACTCATCTATTCATAACTCCTGTAGAGTGTGTATTACAGTGTGCCACATTTTAATAGAGCATATTTTACACAGTGATGAGAATGTAGTAGTAGATAAAATTGGTGGGATTGTGATCTTATTTTTGTTGAAAAGATGAGATTAGTGCAGATCTGGAAATTTTGTGGACTCTAATGTAAACTACTGTGCCAGAGATTAACTGTATTATAGGTGGGCTGGCTCATCCATTTTTAGTTTAGAGATCATCTAGCCATTTATGCCTACCTTTTATTTTTTCAAATTTTTTATCATCAATTTATTCTCTAGTTATATGGAGAATTATAATGAATAATATAGTACAAAGTTTTGATGCGTGATTTGACTTCATTTTAGAGATTTGCTGTAAATGTTTATGAATGAAACATTTTACTGATGCACCTTCAGTCGTGATGCACACAATTTCAGAGAGTACATGTCCATACAGTTCACAGGCCCAGTTATAGAGGCCACCTGGGTTGGCCCCCTGGCATGCTCTGGTGAACCGCCTAAGAAACAGCATTATTTAAGCGACTGAAAATGAGTGCTCGGCCTATTCTTTATGCTGTTGTCCAGTCAACGTATTTGGTGCTGTGCACAACCTGATCTTATGTGCCACTCTATAAGGTACTATTCCAACGTCATATTTGTTCTCGCTATAACAAACTTGCTGATGAGTGAGGGTTACATTTTCTCCGCATGTTAGTGTCAGTTCTAAGTCACCTGACAAACATATCGATGGAAGAAATACTCCAACGTCTCATTGCCCAGCAGAACAACAGCAGGCTCTTGCCACTGCTCTCACTCAAGTGGCATGTGTGTTCATGGCAGGTTACTCTCCCACCAGACATGGTTATGCTGACATTTCCAGGTTTTTTGCATGAACAACACAAATCTGTGTAAGGCTTTCTCTCTTTCCTGGCTTTCACTGTGCATGTACCAGTTGCTGTGCCAACTCGTGCCTTTGCAATAATTGGCCAGCTTATCATTTGATGACATGTGCAAGCATCTCTCAACCTATTACTTTGGCAGAGTGCATGTCATTGTCAGATGTATAGAATTTTACCATTGTCAGAAATGACCAAACCAGTCTTACAAAGCCTGGGCTGCAGAATCACACGGCTTGTGCCATTGTTGTAAATTTGTCACTAGTACCCATCACAAATTCTACATTGATCACAGGGTGAATGATATTATTATTCTTCTGGCTCCAGATAGGGAAGATTGTGAAAAAACAATTCAGTGTGAGAATCCAAAGCTTACATACATGCTCAATATTGCAAAGTCCTTTGAAGTGTCATGGGCTGCAGGTGATGAGATTGCTTCATGAGGGGTATCAGAAGCTGCTCAGTCAACCCCTGTTAGGGATGTTGCAAGTGTTCAGGATGATGTGGCAGCTGTTGCAGCAGTACAATCTTCAACACAGTGTCGCATGGGGTAGTGTCGATTACAGCCACAATAGGAAATGGCCACGTAACAGCAGTGGCCACATGCCCCCTTCCATCTTGCTCTTACTGCTACATCCAACATGAGCTTGCTACATGCCCTAAGTGTTGGGTAGTTTGCAACAAGTGTCAAAAGAAAGACCCCATTGCATCGATGTGTAACTCCTCTTCAAATGTGACAGACACAGTAGCAGTGATGGGCATAAACTGTATCTCTACAATGACTGTTTTCTAGAACAAATTGTTTGTTGAGTTGCATGTGTTTAGCAAACTACTAAAAATGCAAGTGGACATGAGAGTTGCAGTGACTTTAGTAAACACACAAACATACATAGACTTGGGCACCCCTCCCCTCACAGAGGTTTGTGAGAAGTTGGTTAGCTACAATAGACAGCAGATTTTGGTCTTAGGTCAGTTCTCTGCTCCTGCATATTACAAATCTGTTGTTCACCCTGTCACTTTCCTTGTTGTGGATCATTCTCTCAGTGCATATGTGTTTGGGTTACAGGCACTTAATGGTTTCGGTTTCTCCATTGCTGATGAGGAAAATTCAGTGTCATATTAAGTTCTGTATCAGCAACTGGAGCCTGGAGCCCCTCTGCTCTGAGTTTTCATTGCTGTTTTCCCTGGGCTCACTTGTATTGCCAGTTTTCAGGCCCACATTGCCATGAAACAGTCAACTCACCCTTGTTTATTTCAGCTGCAGCAGATGCCTGTCAAGTTGACTGACTCTGTCAAGGCTGAATTATACCTTGTGATGTTGCTTGAGACTGATGACCATAGATGTTAAGTCCCATAGTGCTCAGAGCCAGAGCCATGTCGCTTGATGTCATTCAGGCTATTTTCTTCCAGTGAATGGATTAAACCACTGGTCATCGTTAAGAAGTCGACAGGTAAGCTTCAGCTCTGTGATGCCTTCAGTGCCATGATCAATGCTCAGTCTGTGATAGACACGTACCCTTTGCCCTACCCAGATGAGTTGCTTGCAAAATTATCAGGTGGCCACTACTTTTACAAGGTTGATTTGTTGGATATGTACCTCCAGCTCCCCTTGCATGAGGCCACTAGGTGCCTTCTCATTGTCAATGCACCTTTTGATATACACCAATATCACTGCTTGTCTTTTGGCATCACTAGCATGCCCACAGTTTTTTTGTTAGAACAGATGACAGCCTCTGTACCTACCTGCATCAATTACCTCCATGATATTGTAGTTTCAGGTTCTTCCACTGAAGACCATCATAGTAATCTCTGATTGTCACTGTATGTTTTGCAGTCTGCAGGTCTCAAGTGTAATCTTACCAAATCTCCAGTTTTTCGGCTGTCAATTGAGTATCTATGTTTTGAGGTTTCACACAGGGGTAAAGCCATAGTGTCACCAAGTTAACGTAATTGCAGATTTGCCATGGCCAACCTCTGTTAAGGAACTACAGCCGTTTATAGGAATAGTTGTGTACTAGTATAAGTTTTTACCAGGAGCATCCACTGTTGCTCAGCTCCTGCATGCACTTTTGGTTAAAAATGTGCCTTTTTTCTGAACCCCAGCTTGTGACCGAGCATTTGCTTTGCTTAAATATAAGCTTCAATCTGCCCCATGCCTGGCCACTTTTCGGCAGGGTCAGCGTCTCATGTTGGTTACAGGTGCCTCTCAGCACAGTCTTCATTTGGTGTTGGTGCACAAATATGTGGATGGGATTGAACGACACACTGCTTATGCTTCTAAGACTTTAAATCCCACTCAGCAACGGAATTCTCAGATTGAAAAGGAGGTTTTAGCAACTGTGTTGGCGTTCAAGAAATTTCTTGTATGGTCCTAATTTCCATTTAATAACTAATTACAAGCCATTGGTTGCTCTTTTTAACACTTCAGCTTCCGTGTCAGGCAAGGCAGAACATCGTGTGCAGTGGTGGGATGTCTACCTCTCCAGTTATCATTATCAGACCCATAACTGGGCAGTGGCAGAATATGGCACATCCAGTGCCTTATCTTGCCTTCCAATAGGGCTGGACCTGGTGTTTGATCGGGAGGAATTGTTTTGTTTCTATTTAGTTATTGAGAACTAGAATATGGTTGATGGTTTTCCCATCACTAGCATCATGACAGGATCAACCATTGCTGCAGATCCAGTACTTAATCAGGTCCTCTCTTTTGTGCAGCATGCTTGCCTGGAAAAATGACGGGGCTATGCCTCCGATACCTTGCATAATTACTTCTCCCTCCAGCACTGCCCTTCTGTGTTTAATGGGCTTCCAATTTTAGCTATGGAGGATGCTGCTCCCCTGGTTGTGATTCCCACTTCCTTACATCATAATGTATTGTGGCTTTTGCATGTAGTCATTGGGGGATCTCTCACACCAAAGCTTTGGCCTACTGGCACATGTATTGGCCAGGCATAGATGAGGACATTATATGGCTTATCGCCACTTGTGCTCACTGTACTCAGCAAAAGGCATCCCCATGGTCATCTTTATCCTCCTGGCCAATACCGCAATGCCCATGGGATCGTCTACACGTCAATTTTGCTGGGCCCTTCCTAAATCAGTAGTGGCTCACTGTAGTGTATGCCTATTCCAAGTTTCCCTACGTGATGTGTTGTCCTCCCACATCTGAGGTGGCCACTTTTTCAGCCCTATTAAAGATTTTTGCAATTGAGGGACGTCTGTATACTATGGTTACTGATAATGGCCCTCAGTTTGCTTCTCAGAATTTGCATCTTTATGTCAAGGTAGTGGTGTTCACAATCTCGTGGCTCCCTCATTTCTTCCTCAATCTAAAGTGAAGCTGAACGCATAGTTAGAACTTTTAAAACTCAGATGCAGACGTATGTATCTGGCAGGTCTCCTGAAACATTTTAGACTATTTCTTGAGCTTTTCACTCTGGTGGGGGACAAGAACCTGATGGAGCTGCTATCTTGGATGTGAGCCTTGGACACTCCATCTCCTGCTGCAACCAACACTGCTTCTTACAGCATAGCCTGCTCCACAAAATTTCCAGCTGGGTCATATAATGATACAGCCTTCCCCAAAATTCATATGAATTGTCTGATTACACCTTTTTTTCTATGCATCCGGATAGTTATCGGACAATTCAGTGCTTCCTAAGGCCTTGTGTGTGTGTCTTTATATATATCATTCTGTCCTATTTGATAAAAAACTTGATATTCATTGTGAAGGCATGTGGAATGTTATGGAAGGATGTGTGTTGTCATAATTATCGGTGGATTGTTGTCATAGATAAAATAATGTACATATACTAAATTAAGTAACTAATCAAAAAATTGAAGTAACAAATACTTAACAATAAATAACTAGAGACTGCAGTGATATTAGCATGAAAAATCGATGCTTCTAATTTACAAAATTGTAATCTAAAAATCCAGTAAAAGAAAACCTCACTTTCTTGAGAAACAACTTAAAAGTTATTACCAAGCAAGGTATTTTAATTTATAATTTAATTTTATGTCTTCCTCTGCAATGAATATTCTTTGTAATTACATTTTTGATTAACTCTCCAATTTTTTACATCTTACAGTTTCCCAACTTCCAGAATTTGAGGCCTTATTTGTGCATGTTATGTATGTAATCGGATAAAGCATGAGCTCTGTACTACCATCGATTGTTAGTAACCAAATCGAAAATCTAATTAATTACATACTTAAATTATACAAGAGACATTATTGTAATTAAAGTTCAGAATGATTTTCTTATGGAAAACTAAGTATATTACTATAAAAGATTGCCATTCAATATTGTATTCTATACATTATTCGGCTGTAACATCAGTTTCTTTACATTTTGTAAATTTTAATAGTAACATCAAAATTGTACAAAACTAATAATGCTTAATTTTGGAAGATATTGTTAAATTTCTATATAAAGCAGTGCTGTGACAAGTCAGTTTTGAAGTTACTCTTGGAAGTCAAAGAGATCAGTGAAGTCTGACCGTGTTTCGTTTACATGATGAGTGTGCAGTTTGGATGTGAATTAATGTGAATAAATCTTGTGAAGCATGAAAGTTTCCCATTCATTCATCAGTGGAACAGGCAGAAGAAACTTATGTAACACTCAGTATTAATCATTACATATGGTGGAGTTGAGCTGGGATCGATGTTTGAAATGTGGAAATATGTTTAACAAGTGATTGTTTCAGGTGAATGTGAGACGAAACCCAAACATAAACTGTCTTGAAAAATGTTGTGTTAAGGATGCACAGAACAAATGGATGTTGCTGCATGGGAAGTGTTAGTGTTGATAAAAAAGGACCAAATTCTCAGACAGCACCATCAACAATCAAATGAGTAACAGTTTATCTTTTTAATTAAATAGTTTTGTGACAGTGACAAACATTAGTGTGGGAAGTTTTTATATTTTGTAATTTACCATGGCCGATAATGACAAGATAAAGATGAGTGAGGAAAAACTTGTAAGCAGCGAATCAATGGAAAACACTTCGGACCTAGAATGAAGTATCAGTGAACTATCGCCCAGTAGTAATCAGAGTGTAGATCGAAGCTTTGGTGGAGAGGGTTCCAGTGAAAATTTTGCCATGAGTACTCCAATTGCACAGGGAAGAGTAGGTGTAGTTGATTTGTTAATGATATTAATGCAGCATATGAAAGAAGATTAGGAACAGATAGGACAGATTAGGTAGGATACTAATAAGATAAGGGAAATCCAGGATGGTTGGGCAGCACTAAAAATTACTGATGAGACAGGGCAGGGTGAACTCAATACTCATGTAGGAGCAGTAGAAGAAGATTAGAAACATTAGAAACTAATTTCACACACGACTTTGAAATGCTTTCCAGGAGATGGTAAATAGCATCCTGTTGATTTTTTACAGCATTGTCAAGATAATTTTAGTAATGACATGACAGACAATGTTAAAATAAAAATTCGTTAATAGATTTTTTGATGAAGAAGCAATATCATGAGCCAATCAGAATGCTAATTGTACAATGTCATATGATGAATTTGAAAGAAAGTTCTTAAATAAGGTTTGACCGAAATCTGAGCAACCTAGGATTAAGAGTGAGTTTTTCAATGGTTGGATGTATAGGGAAGGTGATGGTATCTTTGAAGTGTTTTTGTGAAAACCAATTGAGGAATGTAGTGTACTTAGATAAAACTTTTGACAATCTAATACAAATAGATGCCTTAAAAAGGAGATTACTGAAAAGTGTACAGTGGGAGTTGATTTATGGACCAGATGACTCCGTACATCAGTTCTTGAGATATGTGGATAAGTTGGATAGAGCCTCTGAGAGAAATGAGAGGTTAAGTAATGGCAGATTTGACAATCAACCATCTGGGGGGTGGAATCAGGGCAGGAATCAAGGTAGGAGTGACAATGAAAATCAGAATAATAATAGGGGTTACAAAAGAAGTGATAATAGATGGATCAACCATAGAAATGGGTATGGAAACAGAGGATATGACAACAGGGAGAGACTTGGGATACTAATAACAGACAATTGGATAATCACCAATCAAGACCAGCAAATTTAAATTGATGGATGCCTGTCAGTTTGGGGTGAGAATTAATTATTGAAATCAGGCTAAACACCACCATCATAGAGACATCAAAAATATTTACAGAAGACAGAGTAATTGAAGATATTGGAGTGGAAATGACAGAACTAATGTAAGAAGAGCACATCAGATTGGCAAATTACAGTTTGACAGTAAATTCTGGAAAACCATGAATGAAAGTGTTGAAGATAGAAGTAATAGGATCTTTAAGAATGTTGAAGAGGTTCCGTTAGAGGAGGAAACTATCTCACATCTATATAATCAGTGTGGCAAAGAAGTTTGTGAAGAAAATGTTGCTTCTGATAATAATCCTGATGAGTTTGGAGTAGGTAAATTAATGGAGGAAGAATCTATCACTGTTAAGTGCTTAAGTGATGATACTTGTGCTGGTGTACTTGTCAACAATTCTGATGATCATTGTAAAGATGTTGTAGAAGTACCTAGTATTGGAGATGATAGGATGTGTGACGATGTTGGTAGTGAAAGTGACAATAGTAATGATGAATGGGAGGAAGAATTAGACAGCATAGTGTACATGAAGGCTAAAGAAGATTTAATTAATGATGAAGAAGATGATGTCAGTAGTATTTGTGAAAAATATGAGAAACAGATTGTATCAATGGAAACTGGGAAGGTATCATCAGATAAGGAACATGTGGACATACATTATGATTTAGATGTGATGCTAGAAATTTTATGGGATACTTACAAGGGTTATAGTGACAGCAACAGAGTAAAAAGGGTCATCAAGATAATTTGTGAAGAATTGGATTCCAACTGGGAAGTTAGAATCAATCAGCAAGCTTACAGTGAGATCAGTTTGGGGAAAAGTAGACAGGGTGAAAAGAGGGACATGACATCAAGCAATCATCTGATGTAGCTCTAAGTAAGATTCAGACAAGTAAGAGAAATTGTGCATTCAAGAATGGTTTAAATGAAAAAATTGACATTAACGAGGAAGACAATGAAGAAGAATGCAGTGAAGACCAGTATGCTGAATTAGTGGCCACCAAACTAAAAGAAGCTGGAAGTCTAGATGAAGAATAGACAGATCAATTAGGTAGTTAGTTGTGGGAATACAAAGATGTGTTTAGTGAGAAACAAGAAAAAGTGAAAAACTATGAATGTAGATTTAATCTAAAACCTCACTAATCGTTTTTTATCAAACAATATGGAGTAAGTGTCAAACACCAAGAAAAATTTAGATAATGTAAAAACCCACAGAAGGACACATCTTTGTGTCAAGGCTGTGGTGAGCACTAGGTCTCCAAGCTATGTAGTGATCTATTTTCTACCTTTTGATTTTGGATACTACATCTTGTACTCACCTATAAACCTGTAACGAAGTTATCTCTTACTGAAAATACTATCCATTCTCTGTAGTATAAGTTTTCTGTATGTAACATGACTATTGAGTGACATCATTTGAGGAATAATTTGAAAATGTAAAGTGTGTACTAAATTTGACTTTCCTACAATAGTGATTTACCAGTTATTGTAGTTATACTCTGTAGAGCATGTACTTGATTTGTGGGTGCTTCTTTGAGAATTACATTAATGGTCATGATTTTATGAATTTGCTAATGAGAGGAACAAATGGACAATGGTAAAGATGTAATGTGTTACTAAATGGACATGTTACACTGTGACAAAAGACATTTTGTGAAAAGTTTGTTATTACAAGATGGTGTGATGAACAGTCTGTGAATTTGTTTGATATGATAAAGAGTTAAATGAGATCTGGGGGGCCAAATATACCGTATAGTGGAATATACTGAAATATTAATCAAAAATAAAGGATACATATATAATTCATCTTTGGTTCATTGTCTTGAGGTGGATGCTACACCATGAACTTATAATCGGGAGTTCATTTATTTACCTCTTCACACAAGTAAGGCTTACAGAGAACTGGATGGCAGAACTACAAAAAGATAATGTTTTGCTAGGTTCAAAGATGATGCTCAGATTGATACTGGTATCGATCTCATCAGCGCATCATACCCCCCCCCCCTCCCCTCTCCCCCGACCCCCGCAGTACAGAGTACTCCTGAGAGGCCGGGGGGGGGGGGGGGGAGTGTGACTTTGGCGTCAGCAGGGGTGGTCCGCTGGAGTCAAACCACGGTCAGCTTGACAGAGTCATCAGGGAGCTGTGTTGGTAGATGATGTGAAGGAAGGTCCGGCCACGGAACCTGGAAGCCGTTGAAGCACGCCAGGCTTCGTACTGGGCGTGCTGGTTGTGGGGCGACAGGTAGGCTGGCGATTTGCGGGAGGAATGGAGTGACGATGCCAATGTCTCCGGTGGGCATGGCGAACACACGAAGCATGTCCAGGTCGACGTCGGGCGAGAGGGGAACACATTTCACCAGGTGTCAGGGAATGGTGGAGGTTGTATCATGAGAACCAGATGAAGGGAAACATATGACGAACAGTATGTCATCATGTAGTATTATAAAGATGTCATGGATTATGTCTGGGGGGACAGGCACAAATATCTCGAGCGAGGGCACGTTCAAGATGGGGGGGCGTGAGAAACCTCGACAGGGTGAAGCAGGCGACGGGGGAGAGGTCGAAGTGACTGGAGAAGGGCTCGGCGGCGAGGCCTGCTCGCAGGTAAGCTCGACGTGGGGAGCATGTGATCACTCGATGGAGTACGTGAGACCAGAGTAGAGGGTGAGGTCAGAGAAGAGCTCAATGATTGGAGCTGGAAGTCACTCGACTGAGTGAGTAAGTCCGACGTGGAGGGAGTGGTCGGAGCGTTGTGAGCCACGACAGTGAGTGGTGTGGTCGTGGCCTGAAGGGGGGCAGAAGCGGGCTCAACGTGAGCAGGCTTAAGTCTGTTGAGAGAGACTGTAACAGCTGAATCTTTTATCTGGATGTCATAGGTGTTGGCTGAGCGTCAGAGAACTCGGTACGGGCCGGTATATGGGGGTTGGAGGGGAGCATGGACAGTGTCATCTCAGAGGATGATGTACTCGCAATTGCTCAGAGATTTCGGGATGTGAACCTTAGGGTGGGAATGGCTGGTGGGCAGAGGGATGCGGAGGTTGATGAAGTGGCGTCTGACGTGGTCCATGAAGGAAGTTAAGTCAGACTGAGGGAGAGAAGCGGAAGGGCTCACAAGTTTGCCAGGGAGAACAATGTTCTGGCCGTATACAAACTCAGCTGTTGTGCCTTTGAGGTCTTCCTTATAGATCACATGAATGCCGAGTAGCACAAGGGGAAGGGCCTCTGTCCAAAGAGAGTTGTGTTATCGAAGAGCTGCCTTGAAAGTGCAGTGCCAACGCTCAACTAGCCCGTCACTTTGCGGGTGATATGCTGTGGTATGGATGTGCCTGATGCCGCAAATGTTACAAATCTCATTGAACAGGGCCGACTCAAATTGTCTACCCTGGTCAGTCGTGATGATAGCTGGACATCCGAAAAGTGATACCCATGACTCGACGAAAGCTCAAGCAACAGTTTCTGCCGTGATATTGGCGAGGGGGCAGCCTCTACCCAGCAAGTTGTTCAGTCGATAGACGAGAGAACATAACGAAAGCCGTTTGAGGGGGGGTGAGGGCCGACAATGTCAATGTGAATATGCTGGAAACGCCCAGGAGGGATAGAAAAGGCGCCGAGGGGGGGTGAAGTGTGCTTGTGTACTTTGCAGTGTTGGCACGCAATGCAGGAGCGTGCCAATTGCTGGCAGTCCTTGTTGACATTTCTCCACACATAGCGCTCCGCTATGAGGCGGGCGGACGCACAAACACCTGGGTGGACTAAATTATGCAGTGCGTTGAAGACAGCTAGATGGAGCATGGTTGGGATGAGGGGGCGTAATATGCCCATACTGTCGTCGCACCATATCTCACCAGAAATGCCAGGGAAGGTGGTGCGGACGAAGTGCAGTGAAAAGGTAGAGTCTGAAATCAGGTTTCGTTTTTTAGCCCGAAGGACATGATCGAAAATGAAATAACCCAATTGGGGTGGTGATTGCTGTCTTCTCGATGTCTTCAGGAGCCATGGGGATCTGGTGGTAGGCCCGTTTGCAATCAATGACAGAGAACGTGGTCGCACCTGCGAGGGAACTGGTAAAGTCGGCAATGTTGGGAATGGGGTAGGTGTTCATGCGTCTAGTCAATGGTAGTCTCTGCAGATGTGCCAGGACCCGTCTTTCTTGGGTGTCATATGAATGGGCGTAGACCAGCTGCTGGCAGAGGGTTCGATGATGCCGGAGCTTAGAAGTTCAGAAATCTGCTTTTTAAGGTAGGAGAGGCACTCGGGTCAAAGTCGATGTGGTTTACTGGAGATCGGGGGTCCTGGCGGGAGGCGAAGCTTGTGAACCGTGCCGTTGGTGACGACGGAAATGTTGCCGGTGGCACGGGAGGTGGTTTGTTTACAATGTGAGGCGGGCGGGGCAGGCGAGGTGAGGTCGTGGTGTTTGGAGCCACTCGACAGATCTGATGGGAGCCGAGGTAGTGAAGTGTCCCAGGAGTCAATGTGACAAGATGGCTGACAGCCCGAAGCAGTGGCACTGTGGTCGGGTGAGCTCAGTATAGCTCGTGAAATGTTAGTAAGTCCATTGTCTGAGGGTGCAGCCTGTGGCAGCACGGTCGCGTGCGAAGTGCTAGGCGCGAGTGCACTGTTTGTGTTGTCAGTGGCACATGGGGCGTGCAGGAGCCGAAGTTGCATAGTTTGAGGTGCTGTCCACAAGGAGAGGGGTAGGAGCTGTCAGTACGGAAACACGTGACGCTCATCGCGCATGCGCACTAGTGCCAGCTGAGTGTCAAATGCTGCCATGTTAGAGTGGTGTGGTCCTGTGGAACTGTCAGTACACATTATGGTAGACTTGATAGCACAGTTGCGAGGGGTAGCAGGAGGTAAGCACACGGAGGCTCAATTGCTGGGACTACAAGCAGATTTGGCACACTTTTTGACCTTGCTTTGACCTTGCTGTAGTGTCTGTAATTCCTTTGCTGCATTGGATATCTGGAGCTGAGTTTCGTGGAGCCGCAGGGAGAGCTCGAAGTTTCCCTTGTGTAGGCGAGCGACGTTTTTGCGTCGTTTCTTGTAACATCGTTGACAAAGCCAAGCATGTATGTTTGAGATGAGCCTGGACCGACATGTCACGGGGGGGTTTTCTCGACGGAGCACAGGGGAAGTGAGTTTTGGACGGGTGATGAAACACGGTGTTTCGCACTAGGTCTGGTGAAAGTTTGTGGTGTTGTAAGAAGTCAATGCCTAGTATAGGTTCCTCAATATTGCACACTAAAAAAGTCCATTCAAGTCTGCAGTTTGCAGAGAGTGAGGCGACGTGGGAGGTTGAACCCGAGTTTAGTAGAATTCACAGCTTGCAGTGAAATATGATGAGGGCAGATGTTCGTCGACACTAAGGAAGTATGCAGCAGCGAAACATCGGCGTCTGTGTCCACTAGGAAAAAGTATACTGACGAAATGTCTTTAATATAAAGTCATCCGTAATTATCCGTTTGTTCCCAGACAGAATGGAGCACTGGGAGGTGCCTGTCATGTTGTGCACAGGAGGCGGCACCCGGACCTACCTGCAATTTGCGTTTGGGAAGCAGCAGGGTGGTCTGCAGTTCTGTGCTGCCTCGCCAAACCATGTGTGGAAGTAACAGTATGCATAGTGCGGCTGCATTTCCTGCGGAAAGTTCATTGCCAGAGGCGGTGACCGAGGTTCGGAGGCCGCAGCCGGTTTGGTTGCAGGAGGGGGTGTGACCGAGGGCAGAGCCGGTGATGTCCCAGCTGTTTGTATACTGCATCCCAGAGCAAGCAGAACGGTCAGTACAGTGCGGCCCTGGCTGCGTCCGGCCACAGGACGAGGAGCCTGAACCTGACACTTGCCTTGCCAGGTAGGCAGTGGCTGGCGAAATAGAGCAGTGATCAGTGATGCCTCATGTAGTTTGTCAGCAATTGTCATTCGTTGCTCGACAGGTTCGGGAGACCTCTGGGCCAGAGCAAAGCGGATGTGGGGAGGTAGTTTATCTGTCCAGATGGCAAGGAGAGCTGTGTCAGAGAGTAGATTGTCGCTGACCAGGGCCTGTAACCATCTCCAAAGTTGTGAATGGTTGTCTTTGCCTAGTTGCTCAGCGTGGAGCACTTGCTGTATTGCTGTCTCAGTTGAGCACGCAAGCCAATGTAGAACTGTCTTTTTGGCTAGAGTGTACCAGGTAGCTGAGTCCAGGGCATCGACCAGGTCAGCAATCAACTCCTCCTGGTCGTGCAGGTGGGTGATAAGGCACAGAAATCTGGTTGATTCGTCGAGTTTGAAATGGTCAAACACTTTGTCCACAGTTTTGAACCAGGTTGTTGCCCTGTTGGGACTGAATGGTGGCACTGTCGGTAAGCATTGTAGAATGTTCGGAAGAACAGGGTGAGTTGAATTCGTTGGGGCACTGCCTGAAATGAGCTGTTGTTGCTGCAGTATTCCAGGAGAATGTTTCTCCAGTGTATGTGGCGATAACGGCTGGTCAGGTGGCAGCGTGAAGTGACATGTTGTGGTTGAGCGCAATTCGTTGTGACGCAGAAGGCCGACGCGGGTGAGACACCTTAATGTGTCAATTGTGGTTGCGGAAGTTCGACTGGAGCCGGCGCGGGGGCGACAGGTGAGAAAAAGTTCAAAGTTTGAAAACGCGTGCCAGTCCGTGGAAAACATGACATGCCATCAGAGTCAGAGCCACTTGTGTTGCAGGCAGGCTGCGGAGGTGCGGACTGTCCAAAAGCACAGTGAGGAAAGTGATGTCAAACGTTGGGCGAAATGTGTGCATGTTCACTGTTCATAGTTACTTCACACAAAACGGTGTGCGGAAAAGGTGAATGTCGTGGCACAAAACACTGAGGCATAGTGGTAGGATGGAGATGGAGTTCAGGCACAGATAACAAGCTATTGTTCCTGTTGCAGGCCAAGGTATTGAAGCGGGAAGACATGTGCTGATGCTGAACCGAGGCAAGCATGGGCGTGGTTGGATGCTGAGGAGGTTGACCTGTGAACAGAGCAGTTCTGGCCATGTGGCAGGAATCCGCGTGGTACTGCAGGGATTATGGCATGGCAAACCCTTGTCCTGGTGCTGGTAGGTTATCCAACGGAGCATTTGCAGAAATCGGCATTGATCCCGCACTGCACGGAGATCCGTAAGAGGTAACTGCACCGTCGATGAGGGAGGACACATGTGGCGGGAACAAAGGCGTCTGATAGCCAGAGTCATGCTCACTCCTAACCTCGCTTATTGTTGCAGGCACAAAAACGTCCAGCGAAATTGGCGTAATTGATGAGTGAGAGGCATCGTGTTGCAGTCCTGATGGGTGTACATCGCCCGCAACACGATGCATTTCTATCATAAAATCTGGCGTTAGGCATTGGGCCAAAGCCATTGTTCAAATGTTGTGTTGATGTAATAAATGTGAAAATAACCAACGTGGAGGCTGCGGACAGAGTAAAATGGCGAAAACGAAATATGTTACAACTCGGGGTCACCAGTGAAGTGGATGCTCGGGTGAGATACACCAAACAACACCTTATAATCAGGAGTTCATTTATTTACCTCTTCACACAAGTAAGGCTTACAGAGAACTGTATGGCAGAACTACACAAAGATAATGTTTTGCAAGGTTCAAACATGATGCTCAGATTGATACTGGTGTCGGTCTCATCAGTGCCACAGACTTTAATCTGTATATAGCTAAATCTTTACAGTTTAGAGGTGCTTAATTTTGTGTGATTTTGTTTGTAAATATGCTGATATTATTGGGTAATATGTGAATGCTTTTAATATATCCATACTTGATGTGACCTTAACTGTAACCTACGTGAGTACCTTGAGTAATGGGTTCATCCCTGTTCCTACCTAGAGAACCGTATCCAAGATCCTTATCTGACCTGGAAGTGAAAATTAAAAAACTGTGAAACTAATGGTGGACTGTGCTACTGCAGCGTAGAGACTGTCAGAAAAAGAGGCGTTGCAGACACAAGGTGGACAGCGCAAAAGGTTTGATTATTGTGAGCAGCCAATTCCTTAAGATATGCAATGTAAACCAGTGACTGGAATGACAACTAAGAAAAGAAAACTTTTTTGATTGGGTGTATGTATTTAGCAGCCATTCATACAAGTTATACTTGTAAGAGTGGCTGGGAGCGTGTATAACAATATGGCCTTCCCCAAAATTCATACAAAATGTTTGATACCATCTTTTATTCTATGCAACAGGATAGTCATCAGTCAATTCAGTGCATCCTAAGGCCTTGTATGCGTGTCTTTATATCTACCATTCTGTCCTATTTGTTAAAAATTTGATATTCATTGCAAAGGAGTGTGGAATGTTTTGGAGGGACGTGCATTGTGATAATTATCGGTGGATTGTTGTCATTGATAAAATTGTGTAGATATACTGAATTAAGTGACTAATCAACAAATTGAAGTAATAATTCCTTCGCAACAAATAACTAGAGACTGCAGAGATGTTAGTATGAAAAATCAATGCTTCTAAGTAACAAAATGGTAAGCTAAAATTCCAATAACAGAAAATCTCAGTATCTTGAGAAACAACTTAAAAGTTATTACCAAGTGACGTATTTTAATTTGATATTTATTTTTATGTCTTCCTCTGTAATTAACATTCTTTGTAATTGCATTTCTAATTAACTCTCCAAGTTTCCGAGTTTCCAGAATTTGAGGCCTTCTTTGTGCATTTTATGTACGTAATCGGCTAAAGCATGAGCTCTCTACTACCATTGAATGTTAGTAACCAAAAACAAACTGTAATTAATTACATAACTGAAATAATACAAGAGACATGATTGTAACTAAAGTTCAGAATGATTTTCTTCTGGAAAACGAAATATAGTACTATAAAAGATTGTCATTCAATATTGTATTTTATACCTTATTCAGCTGTAACATCAGTTTCTTTACATTTTGTAAATTTTAATTGTAACATCAAAATTGTACTAAATTAATAATGCTTTATTTTGGAAGTCAGTTTTGAAGTTACTCTTGGAAGTCAAAGAGATCAGTGAAGTCTGTCTGTGTTTTGTTTACATGACAAGTGTGCAGTTCGGATGTCAATTAATATGAATAAATTTTGTGAAGCATGGAAATTTCCCATTCATTTATCTATGGACCAGGCAGAAGAAACTTACGTAAAGTAAAATTCAGCGTTACTCATTACAGTGTGCCCGCTGGTGGTTTCGGCTGCCCACTGTACTAGGTTCCTGCTAACATTGAACGTTGCTGGGGTTGGCAACTGTGTATCATATGTATTCCTGATGCGTGGACGTCCTGTCACTTCGACTAGCTGGGGCTGCACACAGTGGGGCCTGTTCTGGAGGGTCCTCCACCTCCCCAGCCAGGCCACCACCAAAGCCTGTTCCTGTGTCACATATGGTCTGGTTCAGGCCACAGAGGAGGTTGCTGCCTGGCAGATAACTGTCTGGGATTCCTGTCTCCAAGCCCACTCCTTGACTGCCATTTCTGATGCAGCTCCCACTGCACCTAATGCTGCAGCCACACTGCCGCCACCACCACAGTCGCTGCCACCTCCCTGTGAGGCCGTTATCTCCAGTGGTCCCGCTGATGCCTTCTGTGGCAACTGCTGACCTCAATGAGGACATAACTATGGAGATGCCATTCCTGGTCCTACCCCATGTCCTCTCAGGAGTAGGAGTATGGTGTGCCAACTTGCCCCCACATCACTTCCACCTCCGACTGCTGGTAGCTGCCAAACATGTGCTCCAGCAGCTGCCATCATCTGTTGATAAAATGGACGTCAGTGTGTGATTGGTGTTTCCCATTACTCATAATATCAGTGCCTAGTGAGGTCATTGTTTGTGTTCTTTTCCACCATGGTACCACTGCTTTTTTGGTAACAGTGACTTTTTTTAGTACCAAGCATTTTTCTGTGCCTAGTGTTTATGTGGTTTTCCACCCCGTAAAAGGGAGGAGTGATAGACCTTCATGAATGAAGTTCACAATATCAGAGAGCATGCATCTATACAGTTCACAGCCCCACTTATAGAGGCCACCTGGGTCAGCCCCCTGGCATGCTCTGGTGGGACACCAAAGAAACAGCATTATTTAAGCATTCACAAATGAGTGCTTAGCCTATTTCTTACACTGTATTACTGTTGTCCAGTCAATGTGTTCAGTGCTACATACAACCTGTACCTTGCATGGTGCTCTATAAGGTACTACCGTATATACTCGAATAATCTGCGCCCTCGAATAATCCACGCACCCGAATTTTGAGGAAGAGGAAAAAAAAAAAACATTAATTTTTGCTTTAATTTGTTTTATTTACAAAAAAATTGTTCCAACGTTATGATGTGTTCAAAACTATGTATAGTAACTACTGGTTTGAAGCAACGCTGCTGTACAGGTTGATACATTGTTAAAACACAACCGATTCAGTGGCGTGTAGCTGGTCAGCCAGCGGGCGGGTGGCCAGCGGAGTGCAGCTGGCCGGCTGGCCGGGGGGGCGGGGGTGGGGGGGGGGGGGGGACGACATTCTCACCACCATCCGGGTCTCTACGCGTACCTACAATAGAAAATAAATAAATAAATAAATAAATGTGAATTATCTTTTTTAAGTATTTGTTAATGCGGTATGTGCAATAAAATATTTTAGTCAATACTGGTACGTTCACTCTCTTACCACTCTATTCATCACTTTGATCGTCATCACCAGTGGGAGAATCATTGTCGTCTTCACCATCTTCCCATAGAGCCTCGTCCTCTGTTCCATCCAGTGTATTTGTGATTCCACATTTTTTGTAGGATTTTTCCACCAGTGGTTGCGGAATGGAGTCCCACGCACTTTTCACCCATTCACAAATCTGGGACAAATCCAGCCGTTTGATTTTTCCACTTGGTGTGAACTTATGGTTTTCATCAGCCACTCATTGCGTATATCGCTGTTTAAGTGCAGCTTCGAATGGCCAATTTATAGACACATCTAGTGGTTGTAGGATGGATATTAGGCCTCCAGGGATATAAGGCAGTTTTCCCTTTTTGTAATTTGTCTCACACTTCCTTAGTTGTATATCAGCCAAAGCTGCCCAGGATGAACATGTTGAATAAATTCAGTAACCCACCAGGACGACGTTGCCAAACATGTGTCATCCACTCAATTATAAGTTCATTGTCCATCCACCCTTTCAGATTCGATCTCACTAATACTGGTATGCCGTTTACTGATATTTTTGGAATAGTTTTCCTTTTAAATATCACGTAAGGTGGTAGCTTTCATCCATCACCAATTACACACAACATCACTGTACAAATTTGTTTTTAACTGCCACCAGTTCGTATCATGATGCTGGATTCTCCTTTCCTGTTCACTGTGTTGTTGAGTGGCATCTCAAAATAGACTGGCGTTTGATCCGCATTACCAATTTGCGGTAATATATAAGACTGTTCATGGTGCAAATTTATCACATAATGATGAAAATTCACTATTTTTTCCTTGTAATCACCTGGAAGCCGCTGAGTGATAGTAGTTTTCCTGTGGAATCCTAAACCATTTCAGTTGAAAAATCTTGATAGCCAGCCCCGGCTAGCTTTGAAACTGGTAATGCCTAGTTCTTTGGCTAAAGACAGTGCTTTAAGTTGGCACATTTCACTTGTCACCACTCATCTGTATTGTTGCATCTCATCTACATAATCTCAGAGCATTTTCTCTAGGTCTGGATGCTTCGCTTTTTGGCCACGAAATGCCCAGCGATTACTATTAGTTTCTTGAAGCTGCATTTTTTTTTCACTAGTTGTGAATACAACTCTCACTCACATCATACTTTCTTTCTGCTACATGGTTTCCAATATTCTCGGCTTCTTCAATAATTTTCACTTTTTCTTTACCAATGTACAAGCGATAACAAGAAATTGTAGCCATAATTAACTAGTTTGAAGACGTTAATACTTCACACCTAATGTGCTACTGATGTGTCACAGACTGAGGCCGCAACAATGCCATAATGCCATAATATAATGGGATGTATTGTTGGAGGCGGAGCAGTACCAACAATGTTTCGAATAATCCACGCACCACAGTTTTTCGTCCTAAAATTCGGGAAAAAACATGCTTGGATTACTCGAATGTATACGGTATGTTCCATACATCATGTTTGTTGTTGCTATAACATTTATATTTGTGTAGTTTTTAACCATACTTGTTCTGAGTTATCTTAATTCGGGTGTTACACAGTAAGACATTGATCTTCTAAACTGTTTAGCAACCATGCAATCCAAAACCATTGTCTTGCTCTGGGCACCAAAACCACCACACCAGATATCCTATTCTGTTCACTTCAGGCTGCAGACAAAAGTATGGTAGCAGGGAATCTACCACTGGGCACTTAAAGCTAGGAAAAGGTCACATGAATTGCTAAGTTACAGTGCACACCAATGACAGATGTTGTAACCTTAAACCACACGAGGCTCTGCTCCTACTTGCCAACAGGATACCTTGCAGGCAGGTGGGAGTGTTCTTGCATGGATTATATGTACAAAGGATAAAATAGCTATTGGTATTGTCACATCGTAACCACAATCAAGTCCTAATCCAAAAGCAGAGCTGTCAATGAAGTACAACACTTAGCACTGAAACCACATTTATTGTGTACAGAAACAGAAGAGAACAGGCCAGAAATGTTTCCTGTAGAGAGAATGCTGCTATTTATACAACACTGAATATTCTACAATATGCAGACATTACAAATGTAAGAAATTTTAAGAACTTTCTAGAAATGATAAGTGCTAAATAACAAATATTTGCTGATCATCAGATTAAAACTCATGTGCCACAGCATGCCAACCAGAGATACTAACTGTTACAGAACACTGCACATGGTATACCTTGTGGCATTGCTACCGCTCCAGGAAATGTTTGCAATTTCTGAAGTTTTCATTAGGGCCAACTATAGCACCATGGATCTAGATCTTGTTAGTGATTCTTCATATGGTGGCACTGGTGAGTCATTACATTCTGGTTGTGATGTAAATTCCTCTTCACTGCAGTGAGGATCAAAGGTAACCCCTCCAATTGAAGCTTCGCAGTTGTTGAGTGGGTTTTCAGTTTTCTTCAATCTCCCATCATCAGCCTGTGTCTCAGGACTGTATGGGTGCTCATAATAATAATAATAATAATAATAATAATAATAATAATAATAAAGATTTTATTGTCTTTAGGCCATTACAGCAATTGACAACGTCAAATGAAGTTACAATTTATAATACAGTGTGATAAGGTATTGACTACTGAAATATTTTAGCTTATATTACAATAAATGTACAGTGGGTCATCTGTTGGATTACTGCATTTTACAGTTGAAGAATTCATTGATATCATAGAATGGGTGGGCAATAAACCATTCATGCAGTCTTTCTTTGAATGTATGTTCAGGAAGATCCTGTATGGCATGTGGCAGCTTATTAAATACACTCCTGGAAATTGAAATAAGAACACCGTGAATTCATTGTCCCAGGAAGGGGAAACTTTATTGACACATTCCTGGGGTCAGATACATCACATGATCACACTGACAGAACCACAGGCACATAGACACAGGCAACAGAGCATGCACAATGTCGGCACTAGTACAGTGTATATCCACCTTTTGCAGCAATGCAGGCAGCTTTTCTCCCATGGAGACGATCGTAGAGATGCTGGATGTAGTCCTGTGGAACGGCTTGCCATGCCATTTCCACCTGGCACCTCAGTTGGACCAGCGTTCGTGCTGGACGTGCAGACTGCGTGAGACGACGCTTCATCCAGTCCCAAACATGCTCAATGGGGGACAGATCCGGAGATCTTGCTGGCCAGGGTAGTTGACTTACACCTTCTAGAGCACGTTGGGTGGCACGGGATACATGCGGATGTGCATTGTCCTGTTGTAACAGCAAGTTCCCTTGCCGGTCTAGGAATGGTAGAACGATGGGTTCGATGACGGTTTGGATGTACCGTGCACTATTCAGTGTCCCCTCGACGATCACCAGTGGTGTACGGCCAGTGTAGGAGATCGCTCCCCACACCATGATGCCGGGTGTTGGCCCTGTGTGCCTTGGTCGTATGCAGTCCTGATTGTGGCACTCACCTGCACGGTGCCAAACACGCATACGACCATCATTGGCACCAAGGCAGAAGCGACTCTCATCGCTGAAGACGACACGTCTCCATTCGTCCCTCCATTCACGCCTGTCGTGACACCACTGGATGCGGGCTGCACGATGTTGGGGCATGAGCGGAAGACGGCCTAACGGTGTGCGGGACCGTAGCCCAGCTTCATGGAGACGGTTGCGAATGGTCCTCGTCGATACCCCAGGAGCAACAGTGTCCCTAATTTGCTGGGAAGTGGCGGTGCGGTCCCCTTCGGCACTGCGTAGGATCCTACGGTCTTGGCGTGCATCCGTGCGTCGCTGCGGTCCGGTCCCAGGTCGACGGGCACGTGCACCTTCCGCCGACCACTGGCGACAACATCGATGTACTGTGGAGACCTCACGCCCCACGTGTTGAGCAATTCGGCGGTACGTCCACCCGGCCTCCCGCATGCCCACTATACGCCCTCGCTCAAAGTCCATCAACTGCACATACGGTTCATGTCCACACTGTCGCGGCATGCTACCAGTGTTAAAGACTGCGATGGAGCTCCGTATGCCACGGCAAACTGGCTGACACTGACGGCGGCGGTGCACAAATGCTGCGCAGCTAGCGCCATTCGACGGCCAACACCGCGGTTCCTGGTGTGTCCGCTGTGCCGTGCATGTGATCATTGCTTGTACAGCCCTCTCGCAGTGTCCGGAGCAAGTATGGTGGGTCTGACACACCGGTGTCAATGTGTTCTTTTTTCCATTTCCAGGAGTGTAGCTTGTGTCCTGTGACTTCATAGCTATTTATTGATTTTGATAGTCTGTGGTAAGGTGTGTATATGTGTTGTAACAATGTACATTTTCTCTACGTTTCACATCTTGTAGGTTCTTCTTCGTAAAGATTAAGACATTGTATATATAGAGGTTCGTTACAGTCATAATTTTTTGTTTAGTAAATAAGGGTTTGCAGTGAGCCTTATGTGAAAAATTTGTAATTATCCTAATGGCTTTCTTCTGCAATAATAGGATGTCATGTATATGACTACAGTTACCCCACAAGATAATGCCATAGGATATTATACTCTGGAAAAATGCAAAATAAGATGATCTGATGTATGTTTCAGGTACACAATTTCTGAGTTGTCTTAATAAATAAATTACTCTAGTTAGTTTACTACTAATATAGTTTACATGTTGGCCCCAGGATAACTTTTCGTCTAAATAAACTCCCAGGAATTTAACAGAACTAGGGTCATCAGATAGTGGCTTGTCTCTTAGAGTGAAGATTATCTGCTGAGTTTTATTTTCATTTAGCAGGAAACCATTTGCTCTGAACCAATATGCTGCATGAGTGAGTGTATTTTCAGCACAGGTTTTAAGATCATTAAGATTGTTACTGCTATGGAGAAAAGTCGTATCAACTGTATACAATACAATGGTGGATCTAATAAACGAGGGGAGGTCATTGATCATTATCAGAAACAGGAAGGGCCCCAGTACAGATCCCTGAGGCACACCTACTTTAACATTTTCTATGTTTAACATTTCCTTACCAACACAAACTACCTGTTTACGGTTGTTGAGATAAGCTTTTAATAGTCTGAGACTGTTTTCTTTGATGCCGTAGAATTCTAGTTTCTCTAGTAGTGGCATGTGCTCAACACAGTCGAAGGCCTTGCTTAGGTCACAGAATGAGACCTGAGCAAAGCCTTTGTTCTCAAAAACTTTGAGGATGTAACTGACTACCGTGTTGATTGCATCAATGGTCGACAGATTCTTCCTAAACCCGTATTGTGTAGCATTAATTATTCCTAGGTTCTCAAAGTGAGATGATAATTGTTGGTACATGATGCATTCTATTACCTTGGAGAATGCGGGTACTATTGAAACAGGCCTGTAGCTAGATGGAGAGTCTTTATCTCCCTTTTTGTATATTGGGACGATCCTAGACAGTTTTAACTCATCAGGAAAATATCCCTCAAGGAAGCACTTGTTTATGCAATGGGTTAAGGGGTAGAGAATGCGGTCACACACTTTTTTTAGCAGGTTGCATGATATGCCATATATATCTAAGCTATTAGATGATTTTTATGACCCCTTGTACATATCTAGGCGATACTTCGGAGAAGGTTACCATGCTTGTATTTAGTGACTGTCTACCCCAATTTTGGGAGAGTAACTCTGATGGACTAATGTCTGGTTTGATAATTGTGTCTCCTATTTCTTTCACTGAATTAATAAAAAACTCATTCAGTGTTTGTGGTGGGATATTAATTTTGTCTTTTTTAGTATCTCTGGCGGCACTGTTAATTACTTTCCAAGCGGTTTTGCATTTATTGGTGGAATTATGTAAGCTGTTGGCATTGTAGGTTTTTTTGGCTTGCAGGATGGCTTTTTCGTATTAATTCCTGCATTCCACATAGGCTGATTTGGCACAGTCAGACTTCATACTATTGTATATGTTGTACAGTAACAAAACTTGTTTCTTTAGATCTGTCAGCTGTTTATTGTACCACATATTTTGTCTGTTTTGAGATCTGGATTTGTGGCTGCTGTCCATTATTTTGATTTTCTTTATGGGAATACTATGGTGAAATAGGGTCAAGAATGCATTAAAAAATCTATCAAATATTATTTTGGCTGGCAGGTCATTACTTGATGTGTAATGTCCATCGATACTACAATGGCCAAACCAGTCTCTGTCAGCAAGGGAATTACGAAATGTGTTAATTTTATCCTCAGTTATGGGTCTGGTAATCACAACTGTTGGAACAGGTCTGTTTGCATTGCTCCTATTGAGGGGAATTTTACTTGCATAATTTAGAGATACGGAGTCATGGTCAGAGAATGGGAACACTACAACTTTGCATGTGTTTTCAGTGGTCTTGAAGTTTACAAAGATGTTATCTAAACATGCTTTGTTTCTTGTGGGCCTTTTATTAACATGATATAAATTGTATTGTCTTAGTAAGTTTTCCAGATGTGCAAAGGAGGACGTGATGAATATGAGACAGCCCAAGTAATGCTTTAGTAACTTTTCCAGCAGTCTCACTTTCCACTCAAGCATAAAAATCAATACATAATATCCTGGACTGTATCCATTGGCTGGTGCTTGTCATTATAGCACTCTCAGTCCTTAACCATGGGCATCCAGCCACCACATGTGTGCTAGTTGTCTTGCTTCTTCTGTCCTGGTGATGAGGTGTTTTACATAGTCATCCCGAGTATCAAACGGCTAAAATGGGAACAGTGCATACATTATCATTTCAGCCATGTGACCATGGAGCAAAAAAACTGGTATGAAGTTTTATGTGAATGTGAAGACAGGTAAAATCTTATCATCTTTCTGTTCAACATCAACATACTTTGAGAGCATTTCTGCCAACGTGTTATTAAAGTATTCTGTGGGGCCATTCATCTGTACGCTGTAGGCAGTTGCCATCCTGTGGGTGATGTTGCATGGTGAAATTACGTCTGATACTTGTCTTGAGAGAAAACTTTTTCATGATCAGAGATTGTCACATGGGATACTTGTGGTGGTTCTTCCTGCTTTTCTTTCTTTGTTTGTTGTCCTCACTGTCGACGTACTGCATTGCTACAATGGCTCAAAAAATGGTTGTCGATTCCGACACTGACTACTGCAAATTATGTAGCACAGTTGTGTTTCATAGTACTTTATTTTCACTATTCACATCCCCCCAATAATTCACAATTATACGGCCAGTGCACTATCGTTTAACTTGTGATACACCTCATTAATAGTGTGCTGGTGAAACTCCACATACCGCTATGGCAATTTACGGTTGAACAGCTATGAGCAGTTCCGCCCCCCCCCCCCCCCCATTCAAAATGGCGGCGAAAATGGGTGTGCATGATTTTGCTGCTAAAATGATGCAGCTAAAAAGATAGCGTGTGTGAAGTGCAAAAGTGAAATCACTAAATATAATGAATGTATTTCAGGTTTAGAATGTGTATACAATGGCCTCAGAAGAGAAAAAACAGCCTGAAGTACAAAAATAGGCAAGTGAAATTGAAGCAAAACATGGATGATGCACCGAAAAAGAATGCTGACAATTTGGCTTAATGGAAGGAAGTATCCAACAAACAGAATGCATTAAGCACAAAAATGCCACCAACACTAAATGAATCTAATCAAATTTAATAAATTCTGTTCTAGTAACAGTTTTCCAGTGAGTGACTCAGAGCTAAAGCTGAATTCGAGTGTTAAAGTGACCTTGGCAAACATGCCAAAAGTGTAATTTGTCATAAAAAAGTTATGTTTGATTTGCTAAAGCCTGAACTTCTGGCATCAAGAATGGAAATTTCTGCTGTGAATAAAAGAACAAATCGTGTTCACATTTTTGCAGACAGTTGTGAAAGAGGTATGGCTGAAATGGTTAAAAAGAGTTTTAATAGTGTTAATGTTTGTGGAATTGTGAAACTTGGTGTGAAAATTCAGGAAGTTGTATCAGGCTGTGATACTGAAAGAGTAAAAAACAACTCTGTGATTATAATAAGTGGTTCAAATAATGTAGTCTGCAATGAAGGTTTTGATGTTACACGATGACTCAAGGAGAAATTAAGGGTGCTTCAGTATTCTAAGGTATTTATTGTGAACATTACAAAGAGACACGACTTACTCCCACAGTCCTTGGTAAATGAAGCTGTCTCTCAAATGAATGCTAAATTAGCAAAGACTTGTAAACAGTTTAGCAATACTGGTGTCGAAGATACGAGTAATTTTCAAAGAGAGTTGTTTACCAGACACGGCATGCACCTTAACAGGTCAGGTAAACAAACCTTAGGTACTCTTTTAAATGCAGCAGTCATGAAAGAAATCAACAAAATATCTCCTCACTCAAAAACTATTCCACTTAAATGGCTCCAGCAATCCCATCAGACTAATTTTCAAGCTCTGGATTTCCATAAAACAGTTAAGAATGAGCCAATTGTTTCTGAGCCCACAAATACTTTTTTAGGTGAAAGCAGCCACTTTCAGCAATACCAAAGCTATGACAATTTTTCACCATAATGTAGGAGGATTTATAAACAAAGTTAATGAAATTTGTGTTCTTTTAGAGGACTCACAAGAGATAAAGGATGCCAATGTTTTATGCTTTAGTGAACACCAAGTGAGAAATGTTGAAATGTTACAGCTCAGTGGTTACTGTCTCGCAAACACATTACTGTGGATCTATCATAAAGAATGGTGGAATAGTAATTTACTTAAAAAATAACATGTCATATAGCACATTGAATTTAAAGTGTCACTGTATTGAACAAGATATTGAAATATGTGGTGTAGAAATTACTGTAAGTGTCCATACTGTTGCAATGTTAGCACTATATAGAGCTCCCTTAGGGAACTTTAAGGTGTTCCTGAGGCATTTAGATTCTGTCTTATCGCAAGTGTACTCAAAATGCATCATCATCATCATCATCATCCCCATCATCATCATCCCCATCATCATCATCCCCATCATCATCATCATCCCCATCATCATCATCATCCCCATCATCATCATCATCCCCATCATCATCATCATCCCCATCATCATCATCATCATCATCATCATCTAAGACTGATTATGCCTTTCAGCGTTCAGTCTGGAGCATAGCCCCCCTTATACAGTTCCTCCATGATCCCCTATTCAGTGCTAACTTTGGTGCCTCTTCTGATGTTAAACCTATTACTTCAAAATCATTCTTAACCGAACCCAGGTACCTCAAAATGCAAGGATTTAATAATTACAGGTGATTTAAATGTAGATTTTCTAAATGAAAGCAATGGTAAAGCAGATCTAGAACATCTAGTTGATTCTTATAATCTGGTGACAGTAGTAAATTTTCCAACTAGAGTTACTGAGAACTGTGAAAGTCTGATTGACAACATATTTATAGATAAGTCAAGAGTCAACAATATCAGTGTATATCCAATTCTTGGCCTTTCTGATCATGGTGGTCAATTGCTTACTCTCACTAACTGTTAGAACTTCAAGTTTAACACATATATTTCGGAACGACACAACACATATAAGTCACAGAGTAAGTTGACAAGTAAGACATGTGTACACGTTAGCATTCAAATGAGCACTGAGTCCCAGTCTAGCGGCCACTGCTCGGCTGGCCGCTTAGGTGGCGCAGCTGCTGCATGGCTGGCAGACAGTGCCGCACGTAGAGGACGCGCGTAATTGTGCGGCGGCACTTTGAATGATCGGCGAGTCATAACAATTTTGCCCCCTTTGAAATTGTTGCACTGATCTTGATGGAGGTGTCCTGGAGATGGCTAACGTCCATAGGTGTTGTTTGACTCGCTGTAAAGTCTTGAGGAGGAGGCTTCCCATACGAACGGAAGTGTCCCCGATGATAATGGGTCGAGATGACAGGAGACGTAGGGGTCGAATCTGCTGGGGCCCCATGCACCAATCTGCCCATTGCGGCCAGTCCAGTTGATATGACAGGAGACATGTGTGATGTGTCAGCATCCGTTGGAGGAGGAGGCGAGTAGATTTGCTCTGACAGAGGATGGTCCTCCGGTTCCTGCACGGGCACGTCTCCTGGTGGCATCCATTCTTGTGCTGGCATCGCGATGATGGTGAGAGGGCTGCGTTGTGAGTATTGAGAGATGCCAAGATCCCGAGCATCAGGTAGAGCCAAAAATGGTGTGGTGGAATTTGGAACAGGCGTTGCTGGCACCTGAGGCCGAAGCTGGTCCGAATGACGCACTGCAACACCCAGGTCCGTCTGGATTTCATACAGGCGTCTGCCACAGTGTCTTAAGATGCAGCCCGGGCTCCATTTTGGCCTCCTGCCATATCCCTGTACCCAGATGAGGTCATTGACGGTGAACCGGCCAAGTGAAGGCACCCGCGGCTGTGTGATGGAAGGCCGCAGAAGATGAAGTAGCGTGCGGGGCTGTCGGCCATGTAAGAGCTCAGCCGGGCTGTGGTCGCCCATGGGGGTGAAACGGTAAGACGCCAGCAACTGGAGAAGCGCATCATCAGCAGCAGAAGAAGTCAGAAGTTTCCGCATCTGAGCCTTAAATGTGCGGAACAGTCGTTAAGCCTCACCGTTGGATTGTGGATGGAACGGCGGGGCCGTGACATGCATAACGCCGTGACGAGCACAATAATCCACAAACTCGGATGAGGCAAATTGCGGACCACTATCAGTAACAAGAGTAGAGGGGAGGCCTTCCAAAGAAAAAATGCGGGCGAAAGCACTGGTGGTTGCCGCGGTGGTAGGTGACGTGCAATGGACAATGAAAGGAAAGTTAGAGTAGGCATCAATCAGAGGAGCCAATAAGTACCTAAAAAGGATCCCGCAAAGTCAGCATGAATGTGCTCCCAGGGCTTCTCAGGCGAAGGCCACGGTGACAAAGATGACTTTGGGGCAGTGGCCTGTGACGCACAAGGGCTGCAGGCAGCGACCATGTGTGCTATTTCAGAGTCGATGCCAGGCCAGTACACATGACGGCGCACCAGAGATTTTGTGCGAGACACACCCCAGTGCCCTTGGTGAAGGAGGCGCAAGACCGAAGCACGCAAAGACGCAGGTACCACAACACGCGGCGAAGCATTGTCAGTGGAGAGGAGGATAAAACCATCCCTGGCCGTGGGGCGGTAGCGCAAAGTGTAGTAGTTCCGCAATGGAACAGAAGTCTTAGCACACGGGTGATCTGGCCAGCCCTCCTGAATACAGCGTAAAACCCGGGAGAGGGTAGAGTCAGAACCCGTAGCAGCCGCCAGCCTGTCCCCAGTGATGGGGAACCTGTCCACAACCCGCTGCTCGGCAACATCCAGGTTGAAACACAAAAGTTCGTCCCTATCGAGTGCCTGATCAGGGCCCATGGGAAGGCGAGACAGAGCATCAGCATTCGCATGTTGAGCCGTTGGCCAGAAATGAATCTCATAATTGAAACGGGACAAGTAAAGAGCCCAACGCTGGAGGCGGTGTGCAGCCTTGTCGGGAAGTGACGTTGATGGATGAAACAAGGAAACAAGTGGTTTGTGATCCGTAACAAGATGAAATTTTGAGCCATAGAGAAAAACACAAAACTTATGAAGAGCATAAATGATGGCCAAAGCTTCTTTCTCAATTTGAGAATACTTTTGTTGGGCATCCGTGAGCGTTTTGGAGGCATAAGCAATGGGTTGTTCCGAACCGTCAGAAAAATAGTGGGCAAGGACTGCACTGACCCTGTATTGAGAGGTGTCTGTGGCAAGAACAAGATGTTGGCCAGGTCGATAAGTAGCCAGGCACGGGGCCCGTTTCAGCATAGTCTTCAATTTCTGGAAAGCCGCTTCACATGACGCGGACCAGTGAAAAGTCACGTTTTTATGCAACAGGTGATGCAACGGCCGAGCCACCGAAGCCGCAGACAATAAAAACTTGAAGGCCTGCAGTTCCTTAACAGATGTAGGGCGAGCAAGGGCATCGATCGCAGCGACAGTTTGTTGAAGCGGACGAATACCATCCCGAGAGAGTTGAAACCCCAAGTATGTGGTAGATGCCTGAAAAAATTGTGATTTCTGAAGATTACACCTAAGACCGGCAGTCTGTATGACATGAAAAAGTGTGCGGAGATTTTGAAGATGTTCTTCAGTGGTGGGGCCAGTGACAACAATGTCGTCCATGTAATTGATACACCCAGGGCAGGTAGCAATAATTGTTCCAAGAATCGCTGAAAGAGAGCAGGGGCGCTAACAACCCCGAATGGCAAGCATTGGTATTGATAGAGGCCGAAAGGCGTGTTAAGGACCAGAAACTGCCGGGAAGCAGCGTCTAGAGGAAGTTGATGATAAGCTTCTGACAGGTCAATTTTAGAAAAATACTGGCCTCCAGCAAGTTTAGTTAACAGTTCTTCAGGACGGGGCATAGGGTAAGTGTCGATGAGGCATTGAGCATTTACAGTGGCTTTGAAATCGCCACAGAGATGAATATCACCATTTGGCTTAGCAACGACAACGACAGGAGAGGACCACTCACTGGAAGTGACAGGAAGTAAGACCCCTGAAGTAGTGAGACGATCCAACTCCCGTTTTACCCGATCATGAAGGGCCACAGGAATGGGCCAAGCCCAAAAAAACTTAGGCTGAGCAGTGGGTTTGAGTGTGATATGAGCTTCAAAGTTGTTTGCACGGCCTAACCCAGGAGAAAAAAGGGACGAAAATGTCGTCAACAAGGAATCCAGTTGAGCATAAGGAACAGCATCAGAGACAATATTGACAGAGTCATCTATGGAGAACCCAAAAACGCGAAAGGCATCGAAACCAAAAAGATTTTCTGCGTTGCTCTGGTCGACCACAAATATGGGAAGAGTGCGAACTATGGATTTGTAAGATACCTCAGCATTAAACTGTCCCAAGAGAGAAATCTTCTGTTTATTGTACGTCTGTAATTGCCGAGTGACAGGTGACAGGAATGGAGAACCCAACTGAAGATACATCTGAGAATTAATTATAGTGGCAGCAGAACCGGTATCCACTTGCATGCGAACATCTCGACCAAGGATTTGGACAGCGAGGAATAACTTCCCTGAAAGGGAAGTAGTGCAATTGACAAACAACACAGAATCAGAATAAGCGTCATGTTCATGAACATCATGTATGCGGTCGGATTTGCAAACGGAAGACACATGACCTTTCTTTTTGCAATTGTGACACACAGCCTAACGTTGGGGACAATCCTCGCGTGAATGTTTCGTAAAACACCATGGACATGAAGGAAGTTGCCGGGGGTTTTGCTGCAGTTTCTTAGCGGATTGTTTACGGCTAGGCCGAGGCTGTGCGTGGGAGCGCACTGCGGCCAAGTCGGCCGTCAGGGACGCGCCGCACGCGTTGTCAACAGCGCACAGAGGTTGTATTTGCCCGACTTCACCCCACGCCTCTATTTGCGCCCCAGCGGCGCGAGAAATTTCAAAAGACTGCACAATGGAGAGAACTTCATCTAGAGTCGGATTTGCCAACTGAAGAGCACGTTGCCGAACTTCTTTGTCGGGCACCGGCCGGATAATAGCATCCCGTACCATGGAATTGGCATAGGATTCTTTGTGAACGTCAGTAACAAATTGACACTTTCGACTGAGGCCGTGAAGTTCAGCAGCCCAAGTGCGATAGGATTGATGTGGCTGTTTTTGACAACGATAAAAGGCAACACGAGAGGCTACCACATGCGCTTGCTTTTGAAAGTAGACAGACAGAAGTGAGCACACTTCAGCAAAGGACAAAGACACAGGATCCTTCAAAGGAGCCAATGGCGACAACAACCGATACATTTGAGGTGAAATCCAGGAAAGGAACAGAAACTTATATGGTTGTTCGTCCGTGACATGAAATGCCAAGAAGTGCTGTCGAAGACGTTTTTCATAATCAGACCAGTCTTCCGCCGTCTCGTCGTAAGGAGGAAAAGGAGGTATAGCCAACGACGAGAAACGCCCCGCATTTGACGCCGCAACGAAATCGCGAATCGCCGCTGTTAGAAGCGTTTGCTGTTCAAGGAGATTTTGCAATAGTTGCTCGACAGTAGCCATGGAACCCTGTAAGTCAACAGTGAAAAGGAAAAATCCACTATGTTGTCGCCAATTGTTAGAACTTCAAGTTTAACACATATATTTCGGAATGACACAACACATATAAGTCACAGAGTAAGTTGACAAGTAAGACATGTGTACACGTTAGCATTCGAATGAGCACTGAGTCCCAGTCTAGCGGCCGCAGCTCGGCTGGCCGCTTAGGTGGCGCAGCTGCTGCATGGCTGGCAGACAGCGCCGCATGTAGAGGACGCGAGTAATTGCGCGGCGGCACTTTGAATGATCGGCGAGTCACAACACTAACATCAATCTGAGCAACAGTTCTCAAAATTCTTGGAAATCTTTTAGGATAATAAATGATGAAACCCTCCAAAATTTAATCAGCCTGAAAGAGATAGACTGGAGTCCAGTCTTCAATGAAATAGATGTGAACAAAAAGTATAATACATTATGTCTCTCTTTGAAGCCACATTCCCCCCCCCCCCCCCCCCCCGCCAAAAAAAAAAAAAAAAAAAAAAAATTGAAACAGTCATGTAAGCACTGTCAATAAGTCATGGGTTCACTGCAGGAATAAAAACACCCTGCAGAACACAGATGATGCTATATTATTCCCTCAGAACTTGTAATGATTTAAAGAAATGTCAGCATTACAAACTTTACTGTAGCATCCTGTAAAGGTATGATTCATTGGCTTTTCTACAGAAAGCTATCAGTAATAGACCCCCCAATTATCCTTACCTCATGTTACAGTAAAAGAGATTGAAAGAATTATTACCTCATTAACAAATAAAAAGTCTGTTGGTGTGGAAAATATTTCCAGTAAAAAAGTGAAATATTGCTATAAATATGTAAGTACCAAGTTAGGCAACATTTTCAAAACATCTCTGCAAGAAGGAATAGTCCCCGACAGGCTAAAACTAACTGTAGTGATACCACTCTTTAAAAAAACGTGAGAAAAACAATGTTACAAACTATCACCCAATCTCCCTCTTAGCCATCTTTTCAAAAATTCTTGAAAAACTCATGCACAGGTTTATTGTCAATCATATTAGCTTCAACAATATCCTAAACAAGAGTCAGTTTGGATTTCGTGCTGGTCTTTCTACAGAACAAGTATTCTGTTTCATGAACCAAGTTCTGGAAGCCATGAACAAAAAGATGTCCCCAGTAGGTATTTTTTGTGACCTCTCAAAAGCTTTCGTTGTGTAAACCATCTAATCCTTTTGAAAAAGGCAGAATATTATGGTTTGGGTGGTACCGTTCATTCTTGGCTCCAATCCTACCTAAAGGGCTGAAAGTAGACTGTAATGCTGAATGGCTCATCCAGAGAACCTGCCTCATTTGAGTGGGGCTCAGTAAGTTGTGGTGTGCCACAAGGCTCTGTTTTGGGTCCACTGCTATTTCTCATCTTCATTAATGATCTCCCACTTTGTTCTGATACAAGCCGTAAATTTACTCTTTTTGCAGATGACACTACAATTGTAATTGACGATTTTACAGAAAACAAACTTGAATAAACTACGAATAAAGTTTTAAATGATATTGTAAACTGGTTTTCTTCTAATGGTCTCTCACTCAACACAGATAACACCATTTATATGAGATTCCATACACTGCAAAAAAATCTGTAAGAAATTAACATTAAGCGCAGAGATCGAGAAATACAAAAAGCTGAGGTTACAAAATTCCTGGGTGCTTATATAGACAGCAAATGTAACTGGTCAGGACACATTCTTCATGTTTATAAACACTTAGCTCGGCAATATTCGCACTATGGGTTATTGCTTCAGTGGCTGAAGTAGACACTATTAAGGCTTCATACTTCAGTTATTTCCATTCATTAATGTCATATGCTATTATATTCTGGGGGGACCAACCTCTCGCAAAGAAAATTTTCACTGCAAAAAAATAATAAAAAAAAAAATAGAATAAGTGGTGTTACAAAAAAAAAAAAAAAAAAAAAACATTAGAATAAGTGGTGTCCATCACAGGCACTCTTGCAGGCACTTGTTTCGAAAGATGGAGATCCTTATCACCTCCACACAATATATCTTTTCCTTGTGGACCTTTGTCTGTAAAAACTCTTTTATCTACTAAGATAACAGCCAATTTCATGACTACAACACAAGGACCAATAACAGTCTGCACATTGAACTGAAAAGCCTCACTGTGGTTGAAAAAGGAGCTTATTACTCCACCATTAAGCTGTTTAATGCTATCCCACCACACATCAAATGCCTTCAGAAAAGATTGCCATTATTCAAACAAACTTTCAAGGAGTACCTGATTGAGAAATCTTTTTATACAGTTGATGGATATGTGAAAGAAAATGTATATAATCACTAAATTTGTAATTAATTAATTAATTATAATTAATTTCATTTTGAGTACTATCATAGGCATATGACAATTGTTCATTGGTATTCCTGTATTTCCTTTGGAATATTTAGATTATCTTGAAAAATGTTCTGTTAACTGAATGTGCTGTTGTTTAGCTGATATCCTATTTACATTGTATCTTTTATTTGTTGTTGTTGTTGTGGGCTTCAGTCCTGAGACTGGTTTGATGCAGCTCTCTATGCTACTCTATCCTGTGCAAGCTTCTTCACCTCCCAGTACATACTGCAGCCTACATCCTTCTGAATCTGCTTAGTGTATTCATCTCTTGGTCTCCCTCTACGATTTTTAACCTCCACGCTGCCCTCCAATACTAAATTGGTGATCCCTTGATGCCTCAGAACATGTAGTACCAACTGATCCCTTCTTCTAGTCAAGTTGTGCCACAAGCTCCTCTTCTCCCCAATCCTATTCTGTATCTCCTCATTAGTTATATGATCTACCCATCTAATCTTCAGCTTTCTTCTGTAGCACCACATTTCAAAAGCTTTTATTCTCTTCTTGTCCAAACTATTTATCATCCATGTTTCACTTCCATACATGGCTACACTCTTTACAAATACTTTCAAAAAAGACTTCCTGACACTTTAATCTATACTCGATGTTAACAAATTTCTCTTCTTCAGAAACGCTCTCCTTGCCATTTCCAGTCAACTATTTATATCGTCTCTACTTCGACCATCATGAGTTATTTGCTCCCTAAATATCAAAACTCCTTTACTACTTTAAGTGTCTCATATCCCAATCTAATTCCCTCAGCATCACCTAACTTAATTCGACTACATTCCATTATCCTCATTTCGCTTTTGTTGATGTTCATCTTATATACTCCTTTCAAGACACTGTCCATTCCGTTCAACTCCTCTTCCAAGTCTTTTGCTGTCTCTGGCAGAATTACAATGTCATCGGCGAACCTTAAAGTTTTTATTTCTTCCCCATGGATTTTAATACCTACTCTGAATTTTTCTTTTCTTTCCTTTACTGCTTGCTCAATATACAGATTGAACATCGGAGAGAGGCTACAACCCTGTTTCATTCCCTTCCCAACCACTGCTTCCCTTTCATGTCCCTTGAGTCTTATAACTGTCATCTGGTTTCTGTACAAATTGTAAATAGCCTTTAGCTCCCTGTATTTTACCCTGCCACCTTCAGAATTTCAAAGAGAGTATTCCAGTCAACATTGTCAAAAGCTTTCTCTAAGTCTACAAATGCTAGAAATGTAGGTTTGCCTTTTCTTAATCTAGCTTCTAAAATAAGTCGTAGGGTCAGTATTGCCTCATGTTTTCCCATATTTCTACAGAATCCAAACTGATCTTCCCCGAGGTTGGCTTCTACCAGTTTTTCCATTTATTTGTAAAGAATTCGTGATAGTATTTTGCAGCCGTGACTTATTAAACTTTTATTTATGTAAGATATATTTCAACTGTGTACAATCTGACACATTCCATATCATAAACATATTACTCATCCTTAATATGTGGAACACAATTTTGTGTTAATTGATTGTGATGTTGTTTAGTTAATTTTTATTTACATTGTATCTTTTTATTGTATTTATTCAAGTTATGTTTGAACGATGTAGAATCTGACACATTCCATATCCTTGCAATTCACTCACTACCAGGATCTACGGAACAGGAAATGAAATAAATAAATAATAAGGTAAAACTTAACCACAAAGTTCACAGTTCTTGAAGAATAATAAGGTAAGTATGGAGCAGACACTGTCATTGATTTTACACATGGCCTAATTGTTTAACACTTGTTCCACAGTTAATTTGAAGCATTGTTGTTGTTCTAACCAGCACATGTTACTCATCTGAAATTCAGCTGTGGACTGACTGTCTTGTGACCAAAAATTGGGCCCTTATATATCATCACAATAATAGGTACTGAAACTACATATTGTTTAAAGTTAAATTTACAGAAATTACAACTGAAACTTAACTCACACACTTAACTGAATACATCAAAAATTTTGGTTCTTTTTAGCGGTTTCTTCTGCTATGAAGGTTATGCGAAATTATTTGCTTAAATTGTGAAATTAACAAATATAGTTATGTAAACAATACTTTTGGCAAAACTGTTAATTACTTTGGAATTAATGAGTGGCTGGCTTTGCTAACATGTTTCTGAATAGAGCCAAATAGATAGTTTAATATTACTAGCATTTCATCTTCCATATGTTTACAAGTATTACAGAATGTATATTTGTTTATATGTCAACAACAGAATTTAGGTTATGAAACAGTTACTGATTTCTCCCTGTAATGAAAGATACTAACTAGAAGTAGTAAAAATAAATTAGAAAATCGAATACATGCATAAAACTAAGCACAAAATTAGATCTGGTGTTAAATCCTTTAGAAATGAGGGCTAACCTTTCTCTTTTATGAAAACACAGATTATATTCACATATATTATTGGTAAATTGTAAAAAGTGCAAAACAAATTTAAGGAGGCAGATGGCAAAACAAGAGGGGAATTAAAATTATCCGATTTTGCTTCATCACATACTCTATGATTCAAAATCATGTCTTCTACTAGGAACTGTCAATATCCAGTGCTTTACGTGTCAGCACAGCTTAGCTTTGACAGTTGGCACAGCTTTGGTGACAGTATAGTAGGTGAAGTAGTCATTGTAGACTATTACCCATCACTTCCCCTTGTCAACTTCGGAAATGTCCCAAGAGGTCAGTAACAATCCAGGAATGATATTATTGCAAGCAGAAATGAAATCAGATGCTCCAGAGGTAAGTGTGGCACATGCTTCTGTCATTCACATTTGCAACAGTACCTCACAGTGTCTAACAGATTGATAGAGGCCTGGCCAAATAATACCTGCATCTGATTTTATGTCTAGAGTCTTCATGAATCCTTGGTGACCAGATGTTGAATCACCATGCAAATAATTCAGGATCTGCATCTTCATCTGTACTCTACAAACCACTGTGAGGTTCATACCAGAGGGTATGTCCCATTGCACCAGTTATTAGGGTCTCTTCCTGTCCCATTCACGCATGGACTGTGAGAAGCATAACTGAATGCCTCTGTGCATGCAGTAATTATTATAATCTTGTCTTCATGATCCCGATTTGAACAGTATGTAGGGGACTGTAGTACATTCCTTGAGTAATAATTTAAAGCCAGTTCTTGAACTTCGTTAATAGACTTTTTCAGGATAATTTACGTCTGTCTTTAAGAATCTTCCAGTTCAGTTCCTTCAGTATCTCTGTAACACTCTTCCGTAGATTAAACAAACCTCTGACCATTCTTGCTGACCTTCTCTGTATATGCTCAATATCTCCTGTTAGGCCTATCTGATATGCTTCTTCCACTAGAGCAATATTTGAGAACCAGTTGCACGAGTGATTTGTGAGCAATCTGTCCCCTGTATTCTACTGATAAACCCAAGTCTACCACCTGCTTTACCCATGACTGAGCCTATGTGATCATTCCATTTCATATCCCTACAAAGTGTATTTGTATGAGCTGGCAGATTTCAACAGTGACTCCTTGATATTATAGTCACAGAAAAATACATTTTTTTTTCATTTTGTAAAATGTAAAATTTTTCATTAATGGACATTTAAAGCAAGTTGCCAGTCTCTGCACCACTTTGAAACCTTATTGAGATCTGACTGAATATTTATGCATCTTCTTCCAGATAGTACTCGATTATAGATAACTGCATCATCTACAAAAAGCCTGATTTTACTATTAATATTGTCTGCAAGGTCATTAATATACAACATGAACAGCAAGGGTCCCAACACACTTCCCTGGAACACATCCTAAATTACTTCTACATCTGACGATGACTCTCCATACAAGATAAAATGCTGTGTCCTTCCTACCAAAATGTCCTCAATCCAGTCACAAATTTCACTTGATACCGTATATGATTGTAGTTTCAACAGTAAGTGTCAAATGCTTTTTGGAAATCAAGAAATATAGCATCTACACAATTGCCTTGATCCAAAGCTTTCAGTATGTCATGAGAGAAAAGTGTGAGCTAGGTTTCACATGATCGATGTTTTTGAAATTTATGTTGGTTGGCACTGAGGAGGTCATTCTGTTCAAGGTATCTCATTATGATTGGGCATAGCTGGCCTTTGAGGACCTGGGATGGTGAGCAACCATTTCTACTTCACTGAATCATAGTTCCTGTTATAAAATGTTCTGTTTATTAATTGGATTTCACCTTTGATCAGTTACTTCTCTTTCAACGCTTCTATGGTTTTTGGTAACGTCATTTAATCCAACAATGAGTGAGGTTTCATCCGTGGTGCTGTGCTCTACCAAAAGATTTCTCGAAAGGTAGTCGGTGTCCTTGTGCTTTTGTATACCACTATGACATTGTATTCCTGAAGCCTCAGTGTCCATCATGCCAGTGGAACCCACAGATCCTTCAGACTAACCAGTCGACATAGAACATGGTGGTGTGCCACAATGATGAATGGTTTGCCAAAATAAATATTGCTGGAACTTGTTGATAGCCCAAACAACTGTGAGGTGCCCTTTCTCACTTGTACAGTCATTAATCTTGGACTCGGAGAGTACTATGGAAGCATGAGCTATCACCTTTATAGAAACTTCCTAAATTTGCACTTTAACTGCACCTACCCCTTAAGTGTTAGTGTCAATGTGAAGTTTTGTCTTGGCATTCTCATCATATAGTGCTAGGACTGGAAATTTTAGTGTCTCCTCAACAACAGGGAAAGGTCTTTTTTGCACCTAGTTCCAGAAAAATTTGGTGTCTCCCTGCAGTCATTCTTGTGAGGGATGTGCCTTGACACAGACATGCTTTATGAATCACTGGTAATACACACACAATATGAGAAATCTTTTCACATCATGAATGTGGAAATGAGTTGGAAGATCTGTGACCATTATTATTTTCTCTGGATTGGGCAGATCCATCAAGGTTAACTAGAGGCTGCAAGATTTTTATTTCCTGGGCAATGAAGAGGTACTTTATCAGATTCAGTCCAAAGTCTGGGGTTTGAACAAACTTTAACACAGTTGTTACAAGACTTAGGTGTTCTTCAAATGTCTAAACATGAATATCATCCTGCTAGCAAAGACATTTTTTTCACTTAAGGTGTCACAGCAGGCTGTCCATAAGGTGGCCAGAGCATTGCATAGCCCACAGGGTGTAACTTTGAATTCATATGTAGAAACCATCAGGTGTTGTGAAGGTGGTCTTTTCCCAGTCAGCCTCATCAATCTTGATTTGCCGATAACCTACCTGCATGTTCATAGTTGAGAAATTCTTGGTTCTTTTCAAGCAGTCTAGGGAAGCATCAATGTGCAGCACTGAGAAGACATATTCTTTATTGGCGCAGAACTTCCTCTTGAATGATGCATCTTTGAGCTGGTGATACCCTATATGGGTGGTGGCTAATTGATGGATGATCCTCAGTTCTGATATGGTATTTTACCGTGGATCACTTGGTACACCTTTTCCCCATTATGGATTTGAAAGCATCTGAAAGTTGTTGCAGAATGGCTAACACTCACCAATGTTTTTCGTTGGTCAGGCCAGATCCTATTTGCAGTTTGATAGTAGATTCCTCCACCAAGTTGTCCGTAGTTGTAGCTGACCATGATTCATGATGGCACTGAGCTGCCTGTCATGAACTGGTTTGGCTGTTCCTATACATGTACCTTTAGGAATGAGTTGTGGCTGCTTGTGACAGTTTATGATCCAAACTTCTCCTTGAGCATTTGCATTGCTTATGATTGTCACAGGTAAGTAGATTTATTTTGTGAGCCTGAGTAACTTTTTGCAATCACCAAAGCTTTGCAGTTTAACAAAGCATCATGACTGACAACTGGAACTCATCTCACTGATGACAGTGGGGTAACATCACCTTCACTGGCAAGCAACCAACAAGAGCAATTCTTCGTTATGTGTGCTTCTTAGAATAACTTTGTCAGTCTGGAGCTCTCATCTTTGACTGCTCGTGATGCCTGCAAGAAGTTCCAACTGAGAATAAAATTTTGCCTACATTATGTTAAAATATTATAATTGAAGGGCTATATTTGTCATTGATAGTTATTCTTGCAGTACATGTTCTTGTTGGCTGGATGTATTTCCCTATTTGCGACCTTCAAAACAATCACTTTTTCACCACAGAACAGTCTTCTTCAGCATGCAATGTTAAGCATTTGACAATATAAAAAAGAAGCCCCTGAATTGACTAGCTTTTGGGCAGATTGGGCTTCGATGAGATTTTCTGACATCATGTTAAATGTCGTTTACAAAGGATTTTTATCTGTGGCCACCTCATTTTCATAGATGGTCTCCTTGCTTTGTTTTCCTGAATTTGGCAGCTGCGCAAGGAGCTGGTACCTTTGTATGGTGCCAGGAAATGGCAAACAATAATCGGTTGCAGTTGACAGGTATCAATAGGACTGTTGTGATGGTTAATATCTAGCAGTGTAATGATCATTGAAGACTCATTTTTTTCTCTTGGAGCATACAATATATTCAGACGTCCACAGTTGAAGCATACCAATGTGTTGTCCTCCAATCTGTGCTTCTGCGGAGTGTTATACTTTACAGAGGAGTTGGTTGTACCTGTGTTCATAAGATGCTGGTTTGTTGTTTGACAACTGTGATGTAAATCTGAGTTGGCCAAGTCCATTCTTCATGGCACCTTCAACAGGGATTGGTGCAAAACATCCATACACCTCTCCTTCAACATTCTCACTTACCACCTGACATACAGGGTCAACATTCGTGGCTGCTATCTCCTGTGTACTTGGTCTGATATTTTTGGCTGCCACAAACTGCTGTATATCTTCTATTACTATCTAGTGTATGAGAGATGTGAAATCACGGTGGCGTATGAGAGATGTGAAATCATGGTGGTCTTCCACAACTTCCATAAGGACCACATTCAGGAACTGGTCACACCTCTTTCTCCCTACTCTCTTTCTGTTGCATTTCCTCATTACACTGACTCTACTTCATGAACTCCTCTGTTGTTGTGACATCCTTTAACAGAGAGCTTGGTTCATGTCTTTTGTGACTCCTTGCACCAAATGTGAGATTTTGTCAGCTTCTGTCACAATCGGGTTCACAATGTGGCATAAGGCCAAAACACTCTGTATGTCATTTCACTATGATGTTGGGCCCTGTTCTTTCACTAAATGGACTTGCTGCTGATTGTCACCAAATGTTTTCTTCAGTTCAGCCTGGAATTTGTCCCAGCAATCGAACTTCTCCTTGCCCAGATCCAGCAAAAACACAACTATGTGCATTTCATCTCAAGCACAATCAGGCAAACTTAATATCAGATGACAAGAGATACAGTTACTAAATACAACCATCTAAAATACCTGCTAATCACTCTTGACCATAATTTGACATACAAACAGCATTATGAGAATACAAGAATTAATTACAAATATAACAAATGATAAATATGAAATAATATATATTTTCTGGTAATTTGGTTTGACCTATTGACCCACAGCATGCCAGCTATCAGTGTCTACCACTACTCCATGTTACATAGAGCTCAACTCATGGCAATATTTTTACCGGCATCCTTCCCTAGTGAACTAAATGGGAGCCTACCATTTGATCACATGCAACTGTATATTTGCCTACAGCACCCTGAAGGTTACTCGTACCTTCAGAATGACAACACATAATCCACTCCCAAATTTTGTAAGATGACTTAAGAAGCACTTCATGGAACAAGCATACCTATGTGATCCCTCCCAGGAATACAGGATGACATGGTGCTGCACAGTATCAAGAATTTGTATGAAGATACCAACAGTAAAGTCAAAACACCTATAGGAGTGACTGAAACACTGGGAATGAAATCTGGGTTAAAAGAAGGTGGAGTTCTGTCTTTTCTTCTCTTCATTACTGTAATGTACAACACCCAGAGGAAAGTACACCAAACTATTAGAGGTGGAAAAATAAAGTCCTTGTTCAATACAATGAAAAACCAGCCTAATTTGCAAATTTCACTTTTTTTATTTACTTGATGACTAGTTTAGGATTGGGGCCCATTTTCAAATCATTGTAACAGATAGTGAGAATGGTACTACCAAAAATAAAAAAAATCAGGTCATAAATATATACAGTATATATATGCACTATAACTATTCATTCATGCTTCATAGTATGTATATATTTTTGACAGAGTTTTTGTATTTTCGGCAATACCATTTTGGCTATCTGTTACAATGATTTGAAAATGGGTCCTGGCCCAAAACTAGTCATCGAATAAAAAAAAAAAAAAAGTGAAATCTGCAACTTTTGCTGGTTTTTTGTTGTACTGATTAACAGAAGTTGCTGACCTGCAATTCTTCCAGCATGCCGGAAGTTTGAAATTCATGTTGTTTGATCATGATATACATCTGTGGGGCTACTTAAAATATGACCTTCAAGATCAAACAAACAGTTGGGCAGAAGCAGCTAAAGTATATGGTCTCATCTTCATCCAGGAGGAAAGTGAGATGATGGTCAACTATTGGACATGCTGGAATGGAACATCCATACACTACAGATGACACATTGTTTCAAATATCTTGGCAGTTTTGTCTCTGATGCACTCATAATTTAAGCAGGTACTAACTTCTGTCAGAAAGTACCATTAAAATATAAAGAATTCTTCCACAAAACCTATTACATGCCCATTCTGAATGTGGTTGTGAAACATGGACCATGAGACCTGAGTACATCAGCAGATTGAGGCAGCTAAGATGTTCATTCATAGCAAAACCAGAAAGACACAGAGGGCTAGAATTTGGAATGAGGAAATCTAAGTTGTAAGGTGGCAAGACAAAATTACCTCCCAGTGGCTGAGATGGTATGGACATGTGTAACACATGGATGTTAACACGCTACCAAGCCTAATGTGTGATTTGAAACTGTGTGTCATGAAAGGCCATGAGGAAGACCAAGACACAGGTACACAGATATGGTGAAATCTAACATCGAGAAGAGAAGCCATACCCAGGGCAGCATCGAAGAGAGAGAGAATTTAAGGACTATAATTTGCAAAGAAGCATCATTTGCTGACCCATCAAATAAGATGGAATAATGTGGGATGATAATTAGCAAAGGACTAAGCTCGGTTACAAAATTTCATGGGTGTGGCTGGAGAGAAATAAGAGACAATCAGTTTATTGGCACACCAGCGCCCAGTACTTCTCAAGTTCATAAGAGGCTGTGTCAGCAACAGTGGTATAATCTATAAATATGGCAAATAGTGAGTTTTTGCACATTTTGGTGCTGTAATGTAATCCTTTGTCGTATATTGCCAATAATTGGAAGTATCTATCAAAACCGACAGATGACATAAAAAACAAAAATATTTCTTCATGTGAATACAATGTTGACTGGTTGTTTATGTAAACAAGACTGAAAATGTTGCTATGCTTTCAGACAGTGTCCTCCTTCAGAACTAACTAGTACCAGCATTACACATCAACCAGAGACAGGTATGTATCAGGTAGAGTAGGCAAGGGGATAGAGGGTGGGGGGGGGGGGGGGGGGTTGACAGGAGGGAATGTTGGCGGGAAGGTTGCCTCACGGCAGGGAGGGAGAGGCAGCAAGCCCACAGGATGGGATGTTCCTTGTCATATTTAATGGATACTCAGAATGGACTTCGGGTACCAAAGCCGATGCTGATGTGTAATGATCTGAAATTACTGACTTGCTTACATGGAGTGTAACTCCCCCCTCGATATCTTCTTTATCATGCTTATAAATTTCCAGTAACATACTAAATAACAGAAATCACTCTTTGGAGATGTGGATATATTCTTCCAGCTCATACAGTCTTGAAGTGTTCCATACAATGATTGTCTGCTGTGACAGTTTAATAATTACATCAAGTTTTATACATTCATAAACAGTTCAAAGCCAACTCTCTGACAGACTTGAGAGCAGATTGACCCTCTTCTCTTTCTTTCATGGTGTAGTCCATTGTTATGGTACATGCTATTTCATGGAGTGCAGCGGGTCTCCAAGATAGGGGGCTCAGCTGCATGGAGTAATTGCCAAACCAGGATGTGCCACCAAGCGAGACCAAACTGCCAATGTTGCCCCATCTTGCAGAAACACGGTGTCCATCTGCGCTTGGTTTCTTGCGTAGACAATATGAAATCTCTACATAATATATGCACCCAAATTTACTAAACCAACTAATAAAAATTAACTGCACATTTGGCGATTATTATTCATCAGTACTATAAATGTATGCAACCCATATTTTCACTGCAGTGCTATGTTACACCTGAAGGACAGGAATGTGGCACACATGAGATTACTCTGGCATTGGTAAAGGGAGTTATGTGTGACACACAATGACGTGGGGAAGTGGGTTGGAACAGGGAACAGAACAGAGGAAGAGGGAGACTGTGGAGACGAAAAGATCAAAGTAGGGGTCAAGGAACAGGGGCTGGCAAACAATGAAGTTAGAAGAATTGCAATATTGAAATATGTGTTGACATTCTCATCTATGTAGTTCAGAGAAGCTGCTGTGGTGAGGATTCAGAAGGCACAAGCTTGTGAAGCAACCACTGAAGTGGAGCATGTACTGCTTAGCAGTACGTTTCACCACTGGGTGGCCAATTCTGCTCTTGACCACAGGTTGTGACTAATCACTCCAAAAGACTGCTTCTTTCTGGTCACTATAATATAACATGGCGAAAATGATTTTACTTGGTGAAGTCTGTGATGTGTATCATTGCTTAAAACAAGAAAACACAGAATACCACGTCATATCACAGATATCCTCCGCCAAATAAATAATATGCATCTTGTGTGATCCGGGGTGCTGCTTCTTAATCCTGCCTAAAGGATTTATTGGTGGCCATCTCCTTCTACTCTATTGATGCATTTCTCAGTATAAACATTTGAATTTGATATATATCTAACTTCTGCACAATTTCAGTGCAGTAATGTGTTCATTGTAAATGTATGTATGTGTGTGTGTGTAAGTACAATCTAACTTCTCCACCATTTCAGTGCAGTAATGTGTTCACTGTAAATAAGTATTATAGTAGTTATATTACACGTTTATTACCTTATAAATAAAAAAAAACCTTTTTTATTTTACATTCAGTGCATTAGCATTTGTACAATGATTCTTTCATATAGTGTTTATTTTTAAGAAATGACAATCATTCCACTTGGGACCTGTGGAATGGCACATTAGCTTATTTGTTTGAGTTGTAAATATTTGTAATGTATTATTGTTTTTCTAACATGTTCTACATCCTGGAGGACCTCCTCACTACAGATCAATTGGAATGAAAGTAAATCTAATCTAATCTTGACATTACTGCATCGCCACATGGGAGTCATGCAATGTTAGAAATAAGCTCCAGGAATTCATGTTCACAAAGAGTTTTATTTCGCATTCAAGATGTTCAGCAGTGAAGTACATCCATAAAGTTGTCTTAACACTGTCTCATGACTGACATAAGACTGACTTCAGACTGACCTAAGACTGACCTCAAACTGCACTGAATTGAACTGAACTAAGACTGACCCCCGGCAGTGTACAATCACCTTTTTTATTTATATGATTATAAACAATTACTGAAATTGTTACATGTTAAATTTGCATATTTAACAATTAAAACTTTTACATACATCTTCCCAGATTACATAGAAATTAACATGAAATAAAAGTGAATAATTTCAAACAAAGACAAGAAAGAATCTGTTTCTATAAAGACTATAAATTACAAGTTTTATCATTGCAACAACATATTTCATTAATTTGCATATATTATTTTACTTACTGAAAGAATAATCACCCTATCATTTTCAGATGATCAGAGGGATTAGTTTTATTGAATGAAAGGCCTACATTCAATTAATTAAATTTTGTATGAGTAAAATTTTACATTTCTATACAGTCATATTTACAACTCCATTAACTAACACCAATTAAAACATGGGTATGCTTAACTCTGACTGAAAAATTATCACGTCATACTTATATTAGGGATACAATTTGTTTTTAGCTTGAAAACAAAAAGGGCTGTCTTTTGACGACAAGAAATGGCGGAACTTTGATTGTTAATTACTCCATAATTACAATAGTAAAATTATTCCTACCATGGACATAAACATTTTCTGAGTGTGGTAGCACGCCATAATGTATAAAACTACTGCTGCTGTAGAAAAACCAACGTTTCGTCCATGGTTGCATCGGCCTTCTTCTGGGTCTACTGGTGTGTTCTAGCTATGCAGTGTCCCTTATATTTTGTTGTTACTGTTCACTGTGCATGCCATTATGTCATAATTTTAAAAAGATAGTTCATTTCATTGGTCACTTAAGGAAGAAGGAGAGGGAACTTTATTTTAATAGGTTGTTGCAATGGAGAGAACATAACCTCTGTTCTGGGTCTACTGGTGCGATCTAGCTATGCAGTGTCACTTATATTTTGTTGTTACTGTTCACTGTGCATGCCATTATGTCATAATTTTAAAAAGATAGTTCATTTTATTGGTCACTTAAGAAAGAAGGAGAAGGAACTTTATTTTAATAGGTTGTTGCGGTGGAGAGAACATAACCTCTGTTGACTATTGGCTCTTGTGTTATGTGCCATGACCGGTGGTCACCGTCGAATGAGAAGTTGGCTGCTGTTTACCAAATGTTGGACTTCCGCTGCGTAGCGGCAGTTACTCACCAGTAGTGCTTGCACTCGTGTTGACAGTGTGTTCTATTGGGCTCTGATTGCTGGCAGCCAAGATGGGACAAGCCTGAGTCCATCCTCCCTATTCATTTTATTAGGGTGTTTAAGTATTTCAATGGCCTCTCTGAGTTTGCATTTCATCATAACCGGCTGTTTGACCAACACACAGGCTTCGCTGAATTTTATTTCTTTTCCGCAGTCTTGCTGATGTTCTGCCACTGCAGATTTGCTGTGTTGCCCTAGACGAAGATAGCGCTCATGTTCCTGAATGTGCATTGCTATTGGCCTGCCAATCTCTCCGATTTATGCTTCTCCACATTCACATTCCACCTTGTACATATCTGCAGTGTGTAATGCATCCACATTGTCCTTAGTTGAGCCTAGCACGTTTTGGATCCTGCAACCACTATAGAAGATGGACTGCACCCCAGCCCAATGAAGGTGTTTGCCTATTTGATCAGTAATATTTTTCACATCAGGTAAGTGCACTGTTGGCTGCAGTTTGTCTATTTCTTGCTTATCTTTCTTGCTTGTGTTCATCGACAAGGCTGTGTGGATCAACTTATGGCTGTAGCAATTTGCCAGAAACGTTGTGTGTAGTCTTTTAAGCTCAGGTGGTATGTTTTGAGCATCACTTAGGCACTGCGCAAGGATTGCCAAAGAACGGATGACCGAGTTCTTCTGCGCTGGGTGGTGGTAGGATTGGGCGTGCAGATACCTGTCTGTATGTGTAGGCTTGCGATATACTCTGTGCCCCAGTGTGCCCTCTATTGTTCTGTATGCTTTGACGTCTAAAAAATTTAATTACACCATTCTTCTCTACTTCAAGCATGAACTGTATCTTCCCATTCATGTTGTTCACATAGTCATGAAACTTGTGTAGCTCCATTTCACCTTGAAGCCATATAGCAAAGGTGTCATCCACGTATCTGAAACAGCAACATGGGTATAAAGGAGCTGAACCAAGGGCCGTTGCTTCAAAGGCTTCCATGGACATGTCGGCTGCCAACAGAGTTCGGGAAGACTCCATTACTACGCCGTCTGTCTGCTCGTAGTATTTTCCTTGGCATTTAAAGTACATTGAAGTCAGGCACAACTTAACCAGGTCACATATGTCTGGCGGGACATGCTCCTGAAGAACATGGATAGTTTCATCTACTGGCACATTCATAAATAGTGACTTCACGTCAAAGCTGACAATGATGTCCATAGATAAAATGGTTTCTCCCTTTAGGCATTCTATAAAGAGCATCGAGTTCTTCACATAAGAATCCGTCTTGCCAACTAGTCTCCTTAATTTGCAGGCTAGGTACTTTGCCAAATTGTAAGTAGGCGAATTGATCCCATTCACTATTGGCCTCAAAGGATAACTTTCCTTTGTATTTCTGGAACATCATAAATTCTAGGAGAGATTAGTACTCTGGGAATAACACCCTTGTCTGTGTCAGCATCAATTCTCGAGTCCTTAATCAAGGCCTGCGTCTTTCAGATTATCTTCGGCGTAGCATCCGCCCTTAGTTATTTGTAGATGGGATCATTTAATAATTCTTTCATCTTGTCTTCGTACTGAAGGGTGTGTAAGATGACAGTAGCATAGCCTTTGTCTGCTGTTAATACCACAATTTGGTCATTGTTCTTCAGTTCCTTGATAGCTGCCCTTTCCTCTCGGCTAAGGTTGTGTTTCGGTGACTTGGCATGTAGTAGAACTCGGACGTTTACCTGCCTAATTTTTTCAGCTTCTATCACAGATGTGTGCCGGAATGCTGTTTCCAAAGATTTGATAATTTCTTCCGTGGGAATCCACTCAGGTGTGAAGGGAATATTTAGTCCTTTAGCAAGTGCTTCTGTGGCTCCCTAAAGGGAGAAATAATTTTACCTACAGACATCATGGTCAGCTATGACGTGAAGTCACTATTTATGAACGTGCCAGTAGATGAAACTATCCATATCCTTCAGGAGCATGTCCCGCCAGACATAGGCCTATGTGACCTGGTTGAGTTGTGCCTGACTTCAATATACTTTAAATGGCAAGGAAAATACTACGAGCAGACAGACGGTGTAGCAATGGGGTCTTCCCTATCTCCGCTGGAAGCTGACTTACTCATGGAAGCCTTTGAAGCAACGGCCCTTGGTTCAGCTCCTTTAAGCTCACGTTGCTGGTTCAGATACGTGGACAACACATTCTCTATATGGCCTCATGGTGAAACAGAGCTACACAAGTTTCCCAAATATTCGAACAACATGAATGGGAAGACACAGTTCATGGTCAAAGTAAAGAAGAATGATGCAATTCCATTTCTAGACGTCGAAGTATACAGAACAACAGAGGGCACACTGGGGCACAGAGTATATCGCAAGCCCACATATACCGGCAGATATCTGCATGCCCAATCCTACCACCACCCAGCGCAGAAGAACTCGGTCTTTCGTTCTGTGGCAATCCATGTGCAGCACCTAAGTGATCCTCAAAACATAGCACCTGAGCTTAAAAGGCTATGCACGTTTCTAGCCAATGGCTACAGCCATAAGTTGATCCACACAGCCTTGTCGATGAACACAAGCAAGAAATAGACAAACTGCAGCCAACAGTGTGCTTACCTTATGTGAAAAATGGTACTGATCGAATAGGTTGGAGTGATGCCTGTCTTCTATAGTTGTTGCAGGATCCAGGATGTGCTAGGCACCACTAAGGACAAGGTGGATACATTACACACTGCAGGCGAGTACAAAGTGGAATGCGATTGTGGAGAGGCATACATCGGCGTGACTGGCAGGCCAATAGCAAAGCGCATTCGGGAACACAAGCACTATCACGGTGTATACGTGGACAAGGAAAACAAATTCCAGGATTTCCTGGTTAAGAATAATTTTCTCCTGGGTGAAAAAAAGACTTTCCTGTGTTAAGTGACAGTATATTTACCCTTATCAATTTTTTGAATAGTTATGGTTTTATACACGGGCGTAGTATTTCCCAGCACTTTAGAAAACGAAACTCAGGGAAAATAACACGTTTGGAAAGATCTTTTGTGCGCAGCAACATGTACGCTGCGTATTTTCGTATTACGAAAGTATACATTGGAATTCCACTAAACACCGCATGTTACTTTTGAATCACTGAAATCGAGATTGCGATGTGCTTTTGTAATCCAGTAATAGCTCATGTCACGTGGTCTCGCCAGGCGATATTCAGACCATAGGACACGTGGTCAGCCAACAGCAATATCACAGTTATGTAGCACGAACACACAAACAGGGAAAGTTAATAGTTTAAATTAATATACATAGTGTTGCTACAAGAAAAGCAAAGTTTTCACATATAATATTGGTTTCTACGCTGCAAGGGAAGCTAAGCTTTCGCATATAATGTTGATTTTTTTTGCGCGTGTTACACTTTGAGCTATATCACGCAAATGTAGCAGTAAAATTTTTAATAATGGCATAAATGTCTGATATCCAGGGTTCGAAATTCTTCTAAATGGTTTGTCATCAAAGAGTCGATTTTTAAATGAGAGTCAAACGCTCTGTGATTTAAGAAATTCATAGTACATTCTCGCACATAGTTCAACTTACGTAAAAGGATATTTACTTTGAAAGTAACGCTTTTCAAACCACGATTCGCGATATTTTCCCGCGACATTTTAGAAATAGGTTCGTTTCAGCAGTTGGCAGAGAGCACAGATAACGGGCAACACCACACTTGCGCAGCTACCATGACGTAGGAAGCCCGTATGTACGTACGTGTTAAACATTGAAAGATCATACATTATGTCATAAAAGAAGCAAGACATCAGAGGATACTCCAAGAGCATCGGAATTTCGTGAACCATACTAAAATGTGAACATTTAAAATGCATACTTAAAGTGCACATTCGTATATCCAGATTCCCAGTGGTTGACCTCGACCTGATATTAAGCTCTTCAGTGTGGTTTTCGGGATGTAAATTTTCTTGTGGCACCAGTACTGTATTATATCATGTTTGGTTCTTTATTATGGCATAATGCCACACGTGCTAGAAGGTGACAACATGCACTTGAAATGCAGCGAACAGTTGAAACTAGCCAGTACTATGGAATTAAACATTTCGTTTCAAATACATTGACTGCTTCTGCGGAAAAGGTTAATAAAAGTCAAATTTCTTTAGCAAACAGGCAAAAATAACTTCATTGTTCTGCAAGGCGATTAATGCTTGACTGTCAGAAAAGTGGAAATAAAATATGAAACTAATGACATATTTTAGCCTTCCGTAATTATGTGAAAGTATTTTAATTCACTTGATAGCTCCCGGCCACAGATATCCATTTTGTTTTCATTTGACGTGAGAGTAAACGAAGGGGCAACGGCAAAATCACTAAATGTAAACACGGGTCACGTGGAGACTACCCACTATAACCCAAACTGCTCTGCACATCAGCCCCATCTACGATATTTGCGAACCGGGTCGGGGAAAAAAAAAAAAAAAAAAAAAAAAACGAATTTTCACAAATATGTTTATCTTGTAGGGCATATTGTTCTGAAAAGTCTGAAATATAAAATATATGTGTTCGAGGAAATGTAAGACATATTATTTGGTCTGTGCCAAAGTGCAGTGTCACGCCTCATCATAAAGCACTCTTCTACCGCATGTCACTACTTCGCTCTGCGGAATTGGAACGTGGATAATATTTTGTAATGGATGCCATCAAACTATATTCAGGACAGTGGAAATTGAAATGTCCTGTGGTGCTTCTCCTGCTCCCAATCGGTCGGTTTGACAGCCTGCCTTTTTTTTTTTTTTTTTTTTTAATCGCAATTAATAGCGGATGGGATTATTTGTAATCGAGAGAACAAGAACTCTTCAGAAAATTTGCTTTCTTTATTGCCTGTTAGCTAATAACTTGCTGTTTTGTGTGACATAAAATTAAATATAGGATACATAAAACCAATAAAGACAAGAGATAAGCAAGAAATTACACATTCTTCAATCCTTAGCTCCCAGCATTTTAACTCTCTATCTCGCTACAGCTTTACAAGGCATGCTTTCCTTTCTGCGAAAGAATCTATTACCTCAAAGTTTGTCAAAAATTTTTGCTATATGAAAAATCTAAATGTCGTTATCTCTCCTCAGTATGCAGCGATGAATGTCTAAGAACTGTATATTTTAGCTATGTACATTCAGTCATAAGCTATGGGATAATTTTCTGGGGAAATAATGTACTCAACTTACAAACGGTTTTTAAAGTGCAGAAGAGAGCAGTGAGAATTATAACTAAAAGCAGTAAGTGGGCTCACTGCAGAGAACTATTCAAAATACTTGGTATTCTAACTGTTCCCTGTTTATTTATGTTCCACACTATAGTATATATAAAGAAAAATATAGTGAATTATAGTACAAACAGCATTTTACACAGCTATAGCAAAAGAACAAGCCACTGCCTTCATCTAGATAGGAGAAATAAGCATAAGACCCAAAAAAGTTTCTTGTATCAGGGTGTAAAATTGTATAACAAGCTGCCACAGGAAATCAAAGAAATTAACAGCATGTACTGTTTCAGAAAAACTCTTAAACTGTATTTTCAAGAACACTGTTTTTACACAGTAAGTGAATATTTAAATGTTTGAATGTAATTTAAGTGACATAATGACATTGTATTGTATATTCTGTAAATGTATAACAAGCTGCACAGGACATCAAAGAAATTAACAACATGTACTGTTACAGAAAAACCCTTAAACTATATTTTCAGGAACACTGTTTCTAAACAATAAGTGAATATTTAATTGTTTGAATGTAATTTAAGTGATAAATGTCATTGTATTCACAAGCATTAGATCGAAAACTAGTATTATGAAATTTTTATATAAATTTGGAATCGTCTTATTCTTCCATAATTTGTGTGACGTCTCCGTTTCTTCTCCTTCCTCGTTCTAACAAACAATCTTGTCATCAATTCTGTAGCTATTCCTGCCATTGTCAAAATCTGTTCGCCGATTAACTTCACTAACCCTGCCAGAATTACAGGTTTAGTTATCCCGCGATTTTTTCCGATTACGCGTTATCACATGTTCGTACAACACGTAAATGCATATAAAAGTGTCAATGTATCTGCAAAAATCACTGTATCCAAACTGACAACATCCATACATTGCAAAATGTCTACGGATGGCTAATCAAATAAATAAATAAATAAATAATACTGAAAAAGCTGTTAACACAAGTAATTCCCAAGTCTGGTGTATTTTCTCGGTCTGATTACGTCTATTTTGTCTCTGTCTGCTAGATAAAACAAAATAGGCCTTTCTAATATTGCAGCAGTTTCGAAACACACATCAAATAAACGAGACTGATTTGGCACAAATGGCCATTTTTATAACAAGACAGAATATAATTCACGAAGTACCAATATCAAATGCCTATTGGGGCTACTACAAGCATAAAGCTTTATGTTAGGAAATAGTTCCACATTTCATTCATATGCACCGGTTTCACAAGCATTAGATCGAAAACTAGTATTATGAAATTTTTATATAAATTTGGAATCGTCTTATTCTTCCATAATTTGTGTGACGTCTCCGTTTCTTCTCCTTCCTCGTTCTAACAAACAATCTTGTCATCAATTCTGTAGCTATTCCTGCCATTGTCAAAATCTGTTCGCCGATTAACTTCACTAACCCTGCCAGAATTACAGGTTTAGTTATCCCGCGATTTTTTCCGATTACGCGTTATCACATGTTCGTACAACACGTTTTCCGCGTTACTTCCAGACTAGAACTTACGCGGCTGCTAGTCGGGGACTGCACCACTGGTCCTTACTAGTGTAGTGATCTGGCCAAAAATTTTCTGTGAAAATTTCATTTTCTTGGATACACCGAGGAGATAATACGTAATATTTCTTATCTGTTATTACTGTCAGTCGCTTATTTCCATGCAAGTAGTCTGTATCTATGGATTTCGCTAGTAATTATAACAACGCTGATCATTCGCAAACCCAATCAACCACATAATCAGACAGCGATTGGCATTCATCCGTTCGGCTTTACTGCGCTCAGCTCGTATAGCCCTGTCCCCCTTTTGTCTGCAGATAGTTTGTTTCTAGATGCGATGAGGATTCTCCTGACAGAGACATCATGCACATTATGCACGCTTTCAAGAATCAACTTATGATTCATTCAGAAACCAACTTAAAATGTGTTCAAAAACCAACAGGGAATCGTTTCAAAATCATATGAATAATCGATAGACAAACGTGCGTTGGGTGCTAGACGCTTTGTGAAACAAGATTTTTTCCTCAAGAATATGAATTTGGCTCCCCCCTTTCCCGGTAGCATCTATCTGCTTGCTGCGACTGCTTGCACAACAGCCACATTCCTGTAGCCAGAAGCGGGAGAATCTACTGCTCAAACGCGACTCAGCTGCGCATGAGCCTGAGCCCACTCATAACTGCTAAAACGAATCTAATGTAAACAGTTGTGACGTCACGCTCATCGGAGGCTATTTGTTGTTAGGAAGCATTGCATAGTCTTCCACTCTTCCTAAGGCCTTTGACTTATTTTACTGTTGGCAGACGCTTCCATGAGCACTGTGTGTCGTTTTTGTATATGGCATATTTCCTTTGCAATTTAAGTTATTTTTGTTTTTTCTCTCGTTTATGTTATATTGTTGAAGTATTATTCTGCAGTAGCGAGATACAGTAATATCCTTTGGTAGAGTATCGGTTCTTACCAATGAAAATTACAAAAATTTAACTGAAAACTAAAACAATGGAAAAATTCCCGGAATTCTAAAAAATTCCCGGGTTGTATACACCCTGAATATGTTAGTCTACGGCAGCACAACAAATCTGCAGTAGCAGAACATCTGCAAGACTACGGCAAATAAATAAAATTCAGCGAAGCCTGTGTGTTGGCTAAGCAGCCGGTTATGACGAAATGCAAAATCAGAGAGGCCATTGAAATACCTGAACACCCTAATAACATGAATAGGGAGGATGGACTCAGGCTTGCCCCATCTTGGCTGCCACCAATCAGAGCCCAAAAAACACACTGTCAACACAAAACGCGAGCACTACCGGCGAGTAAATGCAGCCGCGCGCCGACCTCCAGCATTTGGTAAACAGCACCCAACTTCTCATTCGGTGGAGACCACCTGTCATCGAACATTACACAAGAGCCAATAGTCAACAGAGGTTATGTTCTCTCCACCGCGACAACCTATTAAAATAAAGTTCCCTCTTCTCCTTCTTTAAGTGACCAATGAAATGAACTATATTTTTAAAATTATGATATAATGGCATGCTCAGTGAACAGCAACAACAAAATTTAAGTGACACTGCATAGCCAGAACGCGCCAGTAGACCCAGAAGAAGGCCGATGCAACCGTGGCCGAAACGTTGGTTTTTCTCCAGCAGCAGTAGTTTTATACGTTATGACGCGGTACCACACCCAGAAAATATTATGTCGACTGACTCTGGCCGTGGAAGCCTATACAATTATATTATTCCCACCATGTGCCTGAACTTTGTATAATATAAAAAAAGTGTGATGGTATTTCAGCTTTTAATCCAACACGTTTCCTTCATTCTACATATTAGTGAGGACCAACATAAACAATGTCAAAACAATAGCAAACTGCTAGTTTGCTGCAAAAGAAAATCTTCAGCATATTCAAATTCAGATAAAAAGAAAAGACAGAATCAAGGCAGCAGTTTAAATGGGTGAAAATTGCTGATATTACATATCCCAAAAGGAATATGGTATCACATCACATCCACATAAAGGCTGCGCAAAGTTGCAACAAAGCTAGTACATGTAAAGACTGCTTTCAGAAATGGCCCTGTAACTGGAGAGATAGGATATGTCTTTTATAGTAACATAATAGGATGCAATGGGAAGGTGCACAGGATAGATATTTCACCACGTAACAAAGTGTTTTTTTTTTTTATTTATTTATTTGACTGTGGATCATTTCTTATAATGATATTGGACACTTCATTTTTCATAAATCTTGCATAAACATAGCTAGTTACAATAAGGTAGTACGTATACATAAATTTTATAGAATATTCACAGAAAATGTCATTAAAGTACAATATTTATTTATTTATCCATCTTTAAGCATTTACATGCAATCGATCTTGTCATGGGTAATGCACAATTTACATATTAAGAAATATAACTATTGTGAGGGATCACACAAAGCTTAAGTATACATTTTAAAAGAACATACATAATAAAGGAATACATTTGATACATAAAGATATGCCACATAACTAAAGTGTGCATTTTAAAGAATGTGCATAATAAAAGAATACATTTCATACATAAGGATTTCTCCACATGTTTAACAGTTAAATGTGGAACTACAGAGACAAAAAAAGCTTAGGAAGAGGTACAAACAGAGTTGCAAGTTGTTTCGTAAGTCAGGTCTATTTTTGAAGAGTTTTCAAATTCTTTAACACTGTAATAAGCTTCATCTTTCAGCCATTTTTTAGTCTTACTTTTAAATATGTTAAAAAGAGACACAATGTGCATGCACAGGTAATGTGTTGAAAAGCCTTATTCCCATGTATTCATAACTGTCTTGTGTTTTCTTGAGTCGAGTTGTTGGTATGTCTATCTTAAATGTTTGACGAATGTTACGATTATGAACGGACTGCCTGAGGTTGTAACTGTTAAAGTTTTCTTTTATGTACAAAAGGCAGCTGTATATAAAAAGAGAAGGAACTGTCATATTCTGTAATTCTTTGAAGTATGACCTACATGATATGTTATTTTTGGTAATCCCAGAGATGCTCCTCATGGCTTTCTTCTGAAAAAAAAAATTTCCTGGACCATGGAGATTTACCCCATAGAAGAATACCATAGCTAATATGGCAGTGAAAGAATGCATAATAGGAATTAATCAGCAGGCTTTCAGAAACACAGGTGTGTAATTTTTTCAGTGGATAGATAACTCACGCAAGCTTTTGAGATATGTTGTCTATGTGACTCTGCCAAGTTAATTTAGTATCTAAGTATATGGCAAGAAGTTTGGTGGAAGTGTACTCAATATCAGCATTGGCTAAGCTGAAGGATATATTTACAGTCTTTTCATAGTTAATAGCTAACTCATTGGCTTCAAACCACATATTGGATAATCTGAAAAATCTTTACTTTGCTCCTTCAGTTTATTTATGTCCTTCCCTGAATTGATGAAAGTTGTATCATCATTGATAAAAAAGATGTTACATTCATCTGGGGTGACATTAACATCAGATGTAACTTATACACTATGACTACCTGTACCTAATTCTGCTTTAATGACCCTCCACGCAGCCTTACACTTATTATTGGAGTTTTTGATGAAGTTATCATTTGCTCTACATTTTGCTAATCTGATTTGTGATCTATAGTGTCTCTTGAGGCTAACATACGATGCATTATCAACACTACCATTTTTTACCTTATCATAGCATATCAAAACCATTAATATGCTTCTGTAAATATGGTGTGAACCACCTATGTGGAGTAGTTGACCATGCTTTCTTGCCATAGTTTTGTTTCGTTTGGTAACCTCTGGACAGGAGGTATTGAAAATTTCAGATAGAGTACTAACAAACCTGCTACAAGCCTCCTCAACATTGTTGGAAGCATATATTATATTATTCCAGTTTAGTACCTTCAGCTTATCCCTGAAGCTATTTTTGCTTTTATCATTTAACAACCTGACATACCTTACATCAAAATTTAAATCTCCTAAAATTACTGTCTTGTGTTTGGTATATTTTTCTGTACAGTGAATAAGGTTTATCTAAACTCTCTACAAATTGATCGGAATCACTATCAGGAGAACGGTATATTGAAATAACTGAGTTTCAATGTTGGTAGTAGCATGACAGCCGCTTCAAGAATGCCTTTAACACATATGTCCCTAACAACAAGCACAGTATATCTCAACCCTAGGTTGTCATTTATATATATTGAGGAACCCCCATAACCTTCACTGGGTCTGCAGTAATTTGTAATTAAATTAAAACAGGGTGGTACATACAGTTTTATCTCTTCTTCTCTTAACAAGTGTTCATTAATACACAATACTATTATATTGTTTCCATTCAGTACAACACCAAGTTCATCAGCTCTATATTTCATAGATCTAATATGGAAATACGGAAGCGTCCGATCCCACCCGTCTGCTTTGACCCATGACGTCACAAATATGGCGGAAACAAAAACAAACACACACACACACACACACACACACTTTCCACAAGAAGCCTAATGACACTAACGGGACAAGTGCGGGAAATGGGGTGTTTTGGGTGGGGGGGGGGGGGGAGGGGCAAACTAAATATAAACAAATTTAGACGCCTTGCGTAGCTACAATGTGTAAGTGAAGACAGCCATGCATGAATACCCACCCACCTCCCCAGGGGTCGTAACCCCTGCAACCCATAGAAGATAAAGATGCTTCAGTAGCTGATTAGTGTTTTTTGTCTTTTTACAAAAAAAAAAAAAAAATCTCATGGGATAGAACGAACAGATCAGAAAGATAAATATAATAAACTAAAACAGAAATTCGAGGAAACAGATAATTAAAATAAGTAATAAGCGTTTTTAAATTAAAAAAAAAAAATCTCACGAGATAGAACGAACAGATCAGAAAAGTAAATAAAATAAGATAAAACAGAACTGGAGACAGCCACACTCAAACCAAACTCCGCGCCGTCATGACGTCACACACGACAACACCCTTACGTCACGTGTCAAAGCCGACGCGTGGGATCGGACGCTTCTGTCGACACTCTAATATTTATGTGCATGAATAATATTGATTTTTCACAGCAAGAGGGAAGATGCATGGTGTCTTGGGCCCAATTGGATGCACACATGGTGGTTTGCCTTTCACTGGTCCTCATGTTTGGTGTGGTGATGGTGTTATGTTTCGATAGCGGCTGGGCTTCCTTGTGGAAGACCATAAAAAATCATTACTTCTCTGTGGATTTTTTTGGTTCTGTTTGAGGCTCAGGTGGCAGACTTTTTTATTTCACTTCCTGCATAATTTATCTGGCATGGGGGATTTGATGTAGGCCTACTTGATAACACATTAGTGTGGGATGGCTGATTTGATGCACTAGATAACACTTCACTATGGGATGGAGATGATACAATACTTACTGAGGTTTCTGTCTTCTTATCTGCTAATGGAGGTGACATTTTTGTTGTCTGTTTCTCAAGGTTCCTGTTTGTTTCACATGTTACATTGTTTATGTGGGCAGGCTGAGTGGAAGCACTTGATAACACTTTGGCGTAGGATGGAGGTGGTGATACAATACTCATTGTGGTTTCCTTCCTATTTTCTACCAGTGACTGCAGTGGAACTGCTACAGTTGTTGACACGTGATGACTGGGTGTTGTGTGATGTCCTTAGGTTCGTTAGGTTTAAGTAGTTCTAAGTTCTAGGGGACTGATGACCAAAGATGTTAAGTCCCATAATGCTCAGAGCCATTTTTTTGTTGTTGACACCATTTCTGCTTCTGTTGCTTGTGCTGCTGCTGTTATTGGTCTTGTTGCTTGAGCTGGTTCAGATGTTGCTGGTGCTGCAGTTGTTACTGACTTTGATCGTGATGCTGTCGCAATTTGTGGTTCTGCAGCTGCTTTAGTTGTTGTCTCGAAGACAGATTCACTTCGTGCATGGTTGCTTTCAGTAATGTATTGGTAGTTCATTACAATGGCTGGTACTGACTCATAGATACTCTGTTTTTTATATGTTTCTGTGCTTTGCAGAGAGATGACTTGCCTCTTCTATTCAGGTGCATGCCATGTTTTGTAAAGCTACATCTATCCAGGAAATCGACTGATAGAAATCTTATGTTTGGGTACACTTTACACGCTGTTTGTATCTGTTTATTTGCTTCCTTAGTTTCGGCGTTCACACATGAAGCAGATATGAGGTCATGCCTATGTGGTATACCAATAACAGTTACGTTTTGGTTCTCTATCGAACTGAGGGCACTTTTGAGACTGATAATAGCGTTAGCTAACTCGTTACAATACACGTCATTTGCTCCTCCAATTAATACAACATGACGATTTTTGTTATCTTGTTTGTCCCGCATTGGTGTTCCTGGTTTCACATGACTGCATACTTTCAGATCATAATGGTTTCGTAGTACTTCCGCCAGTCCGCGTCCGTGGCTATCTGAGTAGATATTTAACTCAGTGAGATTTCCTGAAGATTTCTTATTTATTCTTGGAGACAAATATTTCACTTGGGCACAGATTTTCGCTTCGCTGGTACGCATTTTCTGTTGAAATTCATCGACCTCTGAGTGTTTTCAATGTGAGGCCTGTCTTTGTAGTTCATTAGTTAGTGAACTTAATTATTATTTTTGCTTCTTCCAGTCGCTTTTATACTTTAATATATCAGGCTGTAGGTCTTCTTGTGTTAAGGCGTCATATTTACGTTTTAAAATGCCGACCTCAGTTCGCAACATTGCAATCACTTCACTTCCGCATTCTGCACTGCTCAGTTTTTTTTTCCCTCTCTTCAATGTCGTCTAGAAAACATTCCCGACAAGTCCAGAATATTTGCTTCGGATTAGCACTTCCACATCTGTAATGATGTAAAGTTTTGCATTTAACACACATAATACCTTTCGCCGCTCGCTTGTTGCAGTAGCACTTGTCTGAGTATACACGATAATGTTCACCACGAGGTTACTCGGAAGACGATGTGGACGCTATACTCGCGATTGCGTTAACGAAATTTGTCGATTTTCCCATCCTTTCTTCTGATATTTTTACAATCATATGGCATGTAACACATTTCTCTTCACTATAAATGTTTTTAATATTTTGCACACTTTTTACCACTGTTTTTGTTCACATTTGAGGAGCTAACACACACTACATCTACACTTTCCGCCATCTTTGAGACTGTAAAAAATGTATACATACACATTATTTAATCTTTTATTTCAAGATATTCTTTTACACTGTGGGGGCAGATATTGATCAGATGTCTTTTAATTTTCTTTTAAAAAGAGACATGCCTTCTACCATATTTATAAATTGTCGTAACCTGTTGTACAGTATGCATCCAGCATTTATAGGTTCTTTGTCTGTTAATTTTAGTCTGCTTCCTTCTATATGATAGTCATTTATTATTCTTGTATTATGTTCGTGATATTCACCATTTAGCAATGCAGTGCAGCTAGTTTTCGAGTAGATAATTGTTTCATATATTATATTTATGATACTGTTAAAATTTTAGTTCCCTGAATTTATTTCTGCAGGGTTCTCTTGGTGATACTTTTGCGATGCATCTTATGGCTCTCTTTTGTAATCGTAATACCCTTTGTGTGTGCACATTTCCCCATGCCAGGATGCCATATGTGAGGTGTGAATGGAATAGTCCATAGTACATTGTTTGTAGTGTGTGTCTGTTTACTAACTTTGACATTTTTCTCATGAGAAATATGCTTGAACCTATTTTGCTGCTCAAGGTAGTTATGTGATTCTCCCATGTCATATGCCTATCCACTGTTACACCTAGAAATTTGTAGCTGTCTGTATCCTTTAGTTCTAGGTCTCCAAGCTTGACTGTGATGTTGTCCAAAGTGTGTTGTTTGTTTGCATGTATCTGTATATATGTTGTTTTGGTTCCATTTATAAAGAGATTGTTTTCCCTGAAGTAGTTGTTTCCACTTTCCAGATTTGACCTGTTGCTTCAGTTAGAGGCTGGTGAGCCTCAAGCAGTTGCAGGTGTAGACAGGGCACAACAAACTTTCAGCAGCAAATTGAAAAGTAAGAATGTAAGGAAATCAGTAAAGAGAAAGAGAGTGTCGTTGTTAGGTAGTTCCCATGGAAGAGGTATTGGCCAATTTTTGTAGGATGAACTAGGATCAGAATACCAGGTCACCAATTTTTTTAAACCTAGTGCTGGTCTGGAGCAGGTGACAGAGGATTTAGGATCACTTTGCAAAGATTTCACTAAGGAAGACACCGTGGTTATAGTGGGTGGGGCGGGTAACAGTATTGACAGAGATCCTGGGTACAGTATAGAGTGTGACCTGGCGAAGATTACATCAGCATCGAAGCATACTAGTGTTGAGTTTGTATCTGTTCTTGGGCGCCATGACCGACCTCATTTGAACTCTTCTGTCAAGAGAGTTAATTTGGAGCTGGAACAGCTGCTTATGTCGGGTGCAGGGTCACACATTGGTGTGGTTCCTGTTGATTATCTCAGTAGGTGGGATTATACTAGGCATGGCCTTCAACTCAACAGGAAGGGGAAGGGTAAATTGGCTGGGGAAATAGCAGGAAAGTTAAAGGGGGGAGGCACTGTCATGAGTGGTAAAATACCAGTGGTTATAGGGTTCAGAAAAAACCCTTTTTTAGGGTAGGGAGGACAGAAAGAAAACAATTTTTAAGAGAGGTTAGAATTGAGACAAACCTTAAGTTTGAGAAAGAAATCAAAAATCATAATTCCAGCTTATTACATCAGCATAAACAGCTATTGGTTAAGTCTTTTCAACAGTCAGCAGATATAACTCTACCAAATTTTAACTCAATGTGAAATGTCAGCTATCTTTATTGCATCAAAATATTCGAGGACTGAGAAATAAAATTAATGAATTAACTATCTGCATAGATGAATTAGAGTCTTCAAACCCAGCTGACATAATCTGCCTCTCTGAACATCATGTGACCACTGGTATAGAACTTTTAAGTGTTACAGGGTTTAGGTTAGCATCTCACTTTTTGTAGATTAGAAATGGAGCAAGGAGGAGTTGCCACATTCATTACGAACTGTCATAAATTTAAAAACATAGACATTCATAAATTTTGCCTAGAACAGCATATGGAAGCATGTGCAACAGAATTAGAATTTCACAAAAAATCCTTCATAATATTAAGTGTATATCGAGCACCTGCAGGTAACTTTAATCTGTTTGTAAACCACCTTGAAGCTGTACTGGCCCATTTAACAACCAAAAACAAAGAAATAGTGGTTGCTGGTGATTTCAATGTAGATTTTCTTAAAGACTCTCCCAATAAGAACTTAATTGAGCTAATAACACTATCATTCAACTTAATTCCCACTGTAAAGTTCCCCACTAGGGTAGCCACTTGCTCACAAACAGCCATTGATAATATCTTTATAGAAAAGTCCAATGAACAAAATTATATTACAATACCAATAGTCAAAAGCCTCTCAGGCCATGACATGCAGTTCCTTCTGTTAAATATTAATACTGAACAGGATATAAAATCTGTTAAATCTGAGCTCAAGAGGGTAATCAATAAGCCAAAAATTGATTATTTTAAGACACTCCTCAGAGACATTCACTGGACTGATGTTTACAGTGCTCATGGCATGAATGAAAAATATAACACTTTTGCTAATAAAGTGCTTACCTTATTCGAACACTGTTTTCCCCCAAAACTTACCAAGGTTAGAGCAAAGTCTACAAAAAAGCCATGGATTACTCGAGGAATAGGGGTATCTTGTAAAACAAAAAGAAAACTGTATCTGTCAATCCGAAACAGTCCCGACGTTGGTGCTATAGCACATTACAAGAAATACTGCAAAATATTAAAGACTGTAATACGGATGTCAAAGCAAATATATTACAAGGGAAAGATAGTCATATCAGATAACAAAATAAAGACAATATGGGATATAGTGAAGGAGGAGACCGGTAGAACCAGACATGAAGAGGAACAAATAGCATTAAGAGTAATTGATACATTGGTGACAGATGTGTATAGTGTTGCAGAACTTTTTAATAAACATTTCATAACTGTTACCGAAAAGATGGGGTTGTCGGGTTCGGTAGATGCTGCTATGGAATACCTCAGACCAGAAATTTCAAGCAACTTCCATAATATGAATTTGACCCTCACTACCCCAACAGAAATAATGTCCATCATAAAATCTTTAAAATCAAAAACATCTAGTGGGTATGATGAAATATCAACAAAGTTAATTAAAGAATGTGATTCTGAGCTAAGTAACATATTAATCTATCTGTGTAACCAAATTAATGATATGGTTATAATAGAAGGAAACATTCCATGAAGGAAAAATATACCTAAAAACAAAGATGATGTGACTTACCAAATGAAAGTGCTGGCAGGTCGACAGACACACAAACGAACACAAACATACACACAAAATTCAAGCTTTCGCAACAAACTGTTGCCTCATCAGGAAAGAGGGAAGGAGAGGGAAAGACGAAAGGATGTGGGTTTTAAGGGAGAGGGTAAGGAGTCATTCCAGTCCCGGGAGCGGAAAGACTTACCTTATGGGGAAAAAAGGACGGGTATACACTCGCACACACACACATATCCATCCACACATATACAGACACAAGCAGACATATTTAAAGACCAAGGTTTTTTCCATTCTGAAGATTCTGTTCCTGTGAAATTTTCGGAGTCTTTTTCATGTCTTCGAAATAGAGGGGGAAAACAATAATTTGCAGAAGTAAAGCCGTCAGAACAGGATAGCATTTTGCACAGTATATGGATATGACCTGTGAATAAGTAGTAGCAGTAGTAACAGACAAATGCATGATGTAATTTCTTAATAGGTAAGATATGACATATTAATTAGTGTGACAAAAATAAGTTGCAATTTGTGCTTCTTCCACCACCAAAGTTAGTGAAGAAGTGTTCAATAAATCCTAGAAATTTCAGGTCCCATGTAAAATAACTAATTGGTTAAAAGCCTCACTCATCAACCAGTCTGCTGTGTTAATTAGTTTCATGTTCCATGAGTCATTTGTACAATTAATTGTAATGATGTGGAACAAGCCACATGTGTTAGTAATTCCTACCCACTATCTTTTACAGACTACAAAAACAGAAATTGTTCTATTGAATAGAGGAAGCTGTTGTGTAGAAATTTCTTCAGTTTGTTTTCAAATTTAACCTTGGTGTCTGTCAGACGTTTTATATCACTGGGTAGGTTTTCAAAAATTTTGGTTGCAGCATTTGTGTCCCTTTTTGTGTCAAACACACCCTTAATGGGAGTAACGAATGCCATTTTTTCTTCTGTATTGTAAGTTGGTACACCTTTGTTTCCTCAGAACTGCAGTGGATTATCTACAATAAACTGCATGAGGGAATAAATATACTGTGAGGCAGTAGTCAAAATGCTTAACTCCTTAAACAGATGTCTACAAGATGATCATAGGTAATCACCATGTATTAATCTTACAGCATATTTTTGAGCAATAAAGACTTTCTTTCTAAAAGATGAGTTACCGCAGAACATCATTCCATAGGTGACACTGAATGAAAGTATGCAAAATTGTAGCGAAATGCAGGAAGATCTGCAGCGGATAGGCACTTGGTGCAGGGAGTGGCAACTGACCCTTAACATAGACAAATGTAATGTATTGCGAATACATAGAAAGAAGGATCCTTTATTGTATGATTATATGATAGCGGAACAAACACTGGTAGCAGTTACTTCTGTAAAATATCTGGGAGTATGCGTGCGGAACGATTTGAAGTGGAATGATCATATAAAATTAATTGTTGGTAAGGCGGGTACCAGGTTGAGATTCATTGGGAGAGTCCTTAGAAAATGTAGTCCATCAACAAAGGAGGTGGCTTACAAAACACTCGTTCGACCTATACTTGAGTATTGCTCATCAGTGTGGGATCCGTACCAGATCGGGTTGACGGAGGAGATAGAGAAGATTCAAAGAAGAGCGGCGCGTTTCGTCACAGGGTTATTTGGTAACCGTGATAGCGTTACGCAGATGTTTAACAAACTCAAGTGGCGGACTCTGCAAGAGAGGCGCTCTGCTTCGCGGTGTAGCTTGCTCGCCAGGTTTCGAGAGGGTGCGTTTCTGGATGAGGTATCGAATATATTGCTTCCCCCTACTTATACCTCCCGAGGAGATCACGAATGTAAAATTAGAGAGATTAGAGCGCGCACAGAGGCTTTCAGACAGTCGTTCTTCCCGCGAACCATACGCGACTGGAACAGGAAAGGGAGGTAATGACAGTGGCACGTAAAGTGCCCTCCGCCACACACCGTTGGGTGGCTTGCGGAGTATAAATGTAGAATGTAGATGTAGATGTCAACTTACTGATTTGTCCCACTCCAGGATTTGCAATAATTTGAAGTGCAAATGTGGCTGAATTTAGTTGTTTTACAAGTTCCAAAACGGGAATTTTCAGTTTACATCAATATGGACAACCAAAAATTTGAAGTTTACATTCTAGTTGTTATTTCTTTATCATGTGTTATACTTATTATTGGTGTTATACTTGTAGAAGTGCAGAATTGAATATATTATGTCTTTTCGAAATTGAGAGCAAGATCAATTGCAGAAAACCACTCAGTAATATTTTTAAGAACATTATTTAGTATTTCTTCTGTTGCAATACATATGTTTGGACTCATAACAATACTAGTGTCATACATAAAAAGAACTAATTCTGCTTCCTTTGTATTAAAAAGAAGGTCATTTGCATATATGAGAAACAATAGCTGACCTAAGAGTGAGCTTTGTGGAACCTGTAAGAGATTTCTGTGTACTCAGAAGAATCTCCCCCGTTTAGACTGTTTGATTAAGTACAACTTTCTGCATTCTTTTGGTTTGATATAGCATTGTCCAGTGGTTGGTTATATCATCAACTCCACGAAACCTCAGTTTATCTAGGGGAATATTGGGTTGACACAGTCAAATGCCTTAGATAGGTCACTGCAAATAGCATCTCTGCTACTTTGTTATTCAATGCTTGTAAAGTTTGGTGAGTAACTGTGTAAATTTCAACAGAACAACTGTTCTGAAATCCTCACAGTGATTTACAGAGAACATTACTGTTGCAAAAATTTTTGAAAATGTCAGTAGTGATATGGGTCATTTGTTATTGGTATCTCTCCTATCACCTTTCCTATAGAGGGGTTTAACAACTGCATATTTCAATCTCTCTGGAAAAATGTGGAAAGAAAAAAATGGCAAAAGGAAATCTTAAATCTTGCATTACAAAAATTATATACACAGAATTGTCATTGGATGTCCACCAGATAAACTCTCTACTGATTGACACAGAAAAAGCAGAGTGTTGAACAGCAAATGAATCAAATTAAAATGAATAAGGTGCCATGGCCTTATGGGATTCCTATTCATTTTTACAGAGAGTTCTTGATCCCTTCTTCAGTTTGCTTTTATCATAAATCTCCTGCACAGTCAAGTAACAAGTAACTGGAAGAAAGTGCTGGTTACTCCAATGTAAAAGGAAAAGAAAGAATGTGGAAAATACAAACCAATATCATTACTGTCAGTCCACTTCAGGATCCCTGAAAATACTCTAAGCTAAAATATAATGACTTTTCTAAAGATAGGGGAGCTTCTGTCTATAAATCAACATGGATTTAGAAAGCACCACTAATGCTAAAAAACAGCTTGCCATTTTCACAAATAATACACTGTAACACACAGCAAAACATGGATGCAAGACAACAGGCAGATTCTAAATTTTTAGCTTTCTGTGTACACTGTACCACACAGTAGTTCGTTAAGAAAAGTTTGAGCATATGAAATAAGTTCTCTAAAGTGTGACTGGATCAAAGGCTTTAAGCAATATACAGCATATCATCCTGGATGGTGAGTGTTCATTATGAGAGACAAAACTAATTTCAAGAGTGTCCTAGAGTAGTGTGATAGAATCATTTATGTTCTCTGTCAGATAGGGTGGGCCACAATCCGAGACTATTTGCTGATGACAAATTGATGAAATATCTAGGTGTAAAGTTGCAAACTGACATGAAGTGAAATGAGCAATGAAAGGTCAGTTTTAGAGATGAGTTTTTGACTACAGTTTAATGGGAGGGTCCTGACAAAGAGAAGTGCACCTGTAAATAAGACTACATACAGAATGCTTGTGCCATCCACTCTCCAGTATGTTTCAAATATTTATGATCCCAAACAAGTTGGATAAAATAAGAACACTGAAGCATTTCAGAGCTGTGTTGAAAATTTTTTTATTGGCTGATTTAACCAGTACGAGAGTGCTATGGAAATGCCCCATTAGCTTAATTGTGAATCGTTGCAGGGAAGCAAAACAATATGAGCAAATTTAGAGAACCAACATTTGCAACAGGCTGCTGAATGATTACACTACTTCCCAATATTTATTTTACATCAGGAGATAACAGAGATATTAAGACTCATAGGCAAGTATAAAGGTAGGCATAAGTGAAACGGAAAAGGAATGACTAGCAATGATATAAAATACCCTCCATCATATACTGCACAGAGGCTTACAGAGTATACAAGCAGATATTCATATGTACATATAGAAGCAGGCAAGAAGTAGTAATTGAGATGAAGCAGAACAACTGTCCGTGATAAGACGACCTGGACTCCCACACAATATGTTAATCACATGCATTGGCTGATCATTTAATATTCAGTCTGTACTTGGCTTGTGTTATATGTACTTTGCTTACACAGTATGCTCCTCTTTTACTCTATCCTCTTCCTGATGGCTTACATTCCCATACCTGTCAGTTCAAGAAGTTTGTTTACTTCGTATGTACACCCAATTTCCATCCATCTCTCTCTCTCTCTCTCTCTCTCTCTCTCTCTCTCTCTCTCTCTCCCTCTCCCTCTTCCCCCCTCTCCCACTCCCTCTCCCCTCCTTTTGGCATTTGGTTGTTCTTTATACTTAGTGCCCTAAAGTTTATTATTATGTCCTACCAAGTTCTTTTGTTAGTTCAATTAAGATTAAGATTCTTTAAGTAACATCTGTCTTCTCTTGTACATTACGTGTTATTCAGCACTCAGATCTCCTTAGCCATAGCTCTTACCATCCTCTACGGTTTTGGTAACGTTGAATTGCATCGAATATTTATGTTCCCTTAATTTACTGCTCCCAATCTTCAGTCTATTTACTTAATGCTACAGTATTCCTACTTGCCTTAGTTTTCAACACATCCCTTGAATGCTATTGTAGTTTCCTGCATTGGGATGTGTAATTAAAAAATCCATTACATCACTGTGTTGTCTATTCTAGTCTGATAACACTGCTAGTCACTTGTGGGTATCACTAAACATACCAAACATGTCAAGCTACTTCACATTACTTTTAAAATCAGGGTAATTTTGAGAGTTTTTGTACTTTTCTCCATTCATAAAATTTTTAATTCAGAGTATAAAAAATATATATATTGAAACTTATAGAAAAAAAATAATTTGCCTGTTTAAAGCAGGCATGTAATCATATTTTCTTCTGAACAGATATATATCAACAACGTTAAAATTAATGGATAAAACACAACATTCAGTATATCTTCTGAAAATACTTATTCATATTATGTAATGATTACTTGATGGCAACTTCTTCAGATGTAATTTCTGAGACCAGTGAAACAGAAAAAAAGGAATGAGCACTGAACATCAAGTTGACTGTTTCACATTTCCTCTATGACACTTGCAAGAAACTTGGCTTGAAAACTATAAAAGAAGGAGGCATAGATTTGTAATGTCATACTTCAACACAAACTATTATTTCATTTTTTAAAAAAAGACACACATAACATTCAGTTTACCAGGAAATGAGTGGGCACACTTTCGTCTATCAGCCCAAGCTAGGTAGAACTGCTCTGTATGCCTTGTGAGAGTAGGATCTCGCAGGTTCTGTAACATTCACAAGATATAATTCTTAAAATGCAAATGTATGATTTACAACATAAAGGTCAATAATGAAATAAATATTTACAGTTAAGTTAAAAGAACCTACTCATCAAGTGCAGAAATAGTTTGCATATTTTCAGGATGTTTCCATAGTTTTCTTCTTAATCAGTCAAATTACTATTGTTTCAGTAAGTACATGTAAATAACATAATTTAGTGACTGAGAGCTGGTAGTGGAGACAGCAGTATTGTTAAACTGTGAACATTATCTCATCAGCGAGTTTTGCAAGATTCTACAAGGAGAGACAAGATTAAGACCATGAAATCATGGATGGAGAATGGACACACACACACACACACACACACACACACACACACACACACACACACACACACACTAAAGAGGGTGGTAGTACAGCAAAAGAGATGTTGTTGTTGGTGGTGTTGATCAGCAATGTGGTACAAGTGTGGGCAGAAGGGTGCACATGGAGCAGAGAGATAGATGAATAGATGGAGTGAGCAGCGGCATGGATGGAGGAATCAGAGGCACAGGCGGGTTCGGCTGAGAGAGAGGCACAGACGGGTTCGGCCGAGAGAGAGGCACAGGCGGCTTCGGCCGAGAGAAAGGCACAGGCGGCTTCGGCCGAGAGAAAGGCACAGGCGGGTTTGGCCTAGAGGCACAGGCGGGTTCGGCTGAGAGGCACAGGCGGATTCGGCCGAGAGGGCTGACGGGAGAGAGGTGGACGGGGTTGGCCGAGAGGCAGACGGGAGCAAGGTGGATGGGGCTGGCTGAGAGTTGGAAGGGAGCAAGGTAGATGGGGCTGGCCATGAGGCAGACATTGGGTGGGGAAGGGGGGGGGGGTTATGAGGCTGAGAGGTAGATGGAGGAGGCTGAGAGGTAGATGGAGGAGGCCGAGAGACAGGTCAGGGAGGCCCACAGGTGAGCGTGGTAGGGGGTGCTGAGAGCTGAGTGGGGCAGTCCAATAGGTTGGCGGTGGAGTGGGGCATGTGGAGAGGTGGGTGGGGGGGATTGGGAGAGAGGAGCGTGGACAGGCGGGCAGGGGTGGACATAGAGGTAGGTGGGGGGAGGGCCGAGAGGCAGGTGGTGGGGTCAGAGAGGCGGGCAAGGCGGGATCTAGAGGCGGGTAAGGCGGGACCTAGAGGCGGGCAAGGCAGGACCCTAGAAGTGGGCAAGGCAGGACCCTAGAAGTGGGCAAGGCAGGACCCTAGAGGTGGGCAAGGGGGGATCTAGAGGCGGGCAAGGGGAGACCTAGAGGCAGGCAAGGGGGGACCTAGAGGCAGGTGGGGGGGGCACCTAGAGGTGGGTGGAGGGGACCTAACGCGGGTGGGGGGGTGACCTAGAGGCAGTTGGGGGGGGGGGGGGAACCTAGAGGTGGGTGTGGGGGGACATAGAAGCAGGTGGGGGGGGATGTAAAGGTGGGTGGGGGAGGTCATAGAGGAAGGTGGGGGGGGACCTACAGGTGGGTGGGGGGGACCTTGAGGCAGGGACCTAGAGGCAGGTGGAGGGAGGGCCGAGAGCTGGGCAGTGGGGTCCGAGAGGCGGGCAGTGGAAAGGTTGGTGTGGGGGGTGTGACTAAGAGGTGGGGAGGGGGGGTGAATTATAGTTTGGAAATAGCACCTCTCAGTCTCTACCATACCCTTTCCCCCAAGTGATCTGTCTAGTAATGCACATAGGAGAGTATCTGCTGAGTTTGGAAACTAGGAAAGAGGTAATGGGAAACTGAAGCAGTGGATTGTGTTGTGAATTGTGCCCGAGTATCTGCACTGTTAAAGAGGCAAGGATCAGGCCTCATATGGCACACATTTTTAATCAAAAGGAAGTTTCACAATGGTTTATGGATTTGACAAAATGAGTGTTTCATTATGGGGGATATATGCCAGATTTTGCAAGAAACTAAGCAATACGTGCCATCAAACTGGCTGAACTCAGTCCATTCAAAGACCCACAGTTACTGAGAGAAAGAAAGAAAAAGATAGATAGATAGATAGATAGACAGATAGAGAGAGAGAGAGAGAGAGAGAGAGAGAGAGAGAGAGAGAGAGAGGATTGTTTTCCTTGCTTTACTTTAATTTTTTCTCTCTCTTTTAGTCATTCGATCTCTAAGGCATATGGCAGTGTTACATTTTATTGCAAGGAATGGCTTTTCAGGACAGACATAATTTACATTGTTACTATGAGAAGCAATGACTTCTCACAATACAGATGCAGCACTGACCAGTTGATATGAATACGAAAGTGAAACTGACTATCACAGTTGTGCTTTCAATTAAAATATTCATTTTAATTTTCTACATTGAAACTTGTACTGAATTATATCTAATTTTGAGTATTACAGAATAATGAAGAATATTACTTACCTTCAGTTCTGGATCTTCATTTTGTGGTGTATGAGTTATTAAGATAGCATCTGGATCTGGAAAAAAATTGGAAGATATTTGTACTTGAAAGATCATGCAGGAATTAAATCAGCACGCCTGAATATAAGGAAACAACCTCAATTTTCTTTTGCTGTTAGTGACTGTTGTTGATCAACTGTTGCTTAATGTACTATGTTGCCTAATCAACTGAAATCATGCCTTTAATAAGAGAGGAACATTTTGAAATTATCTTAGAGTCTCTGTTCCTTAATATTTTACATTCCCCTCTCAGGAGAGAAGGATGTCATTCACTGCATTTACATAGTCCATTACTAATTAGCAATGAGTATATGAAAGTCTTCATCTGTTACCTTCTAAATCACACTACCACAGAGCATTCCTCTCATTGCCATGCACATACTGTATTACTTGGGTCACACTCATTTTCCACTGCAATACTAATACTAACTTGTAGAGAAGACTAAATAAATCACATATGTTACATCTCTCTGCAATGTAAAAACTCAATTAATGAATTATATACTCTTAAAAATAGTAGCTGCCATCTGTGAGTATTAAAGGACTATCTTTCAAGCTCCTGATCAACAGCAATAAACAAATTAAAAAAAAAAGACATTTGGTGGAAGCTGAAAAGGGGGGGGGGGAGGAAGCCCAGAGAGTGATTTTTAGTGAGGATGTTAGAACACTAAATCCACAACTTTAATTAAGAGTCCAGGCATCAAAAGTATTAGAAAAGTCAACCTGCAAGTCATAGTGAATCCACGGCAGTTGCCCAGTGAGTATGAGTTATGAGCTGAGGTGTGATATGGGTCCCCATGAGGGCAATGTACTGCAAAAACTGGTTAATGTGTGCCATTCTAAGTACTTTGTGGCCCAGCAAACTACTGAATGCTACAGGAACTCGCAACAGGGCAGTTCAGATGCATGTGCAGAGAGAACAAAACAGGCTTAAGTGTTATGTATTACACCGTTTAAAGGTTCCTACAGAATCTGAAGCACCAGTAACAGCTATTATACATTATACTGCAGATTACTCTCCAATGAGACTACAGCTCATTTCAGATTCTTCATTAATTGTTACCATATATGCAAGTTGAATAACTTCCCACTGACAAGCAGAATCAATTTTTACATGCATTCATTGAACTCTTACACATTACACCTATTGATTAAGTAGCTTAAATACTATCATCTCTGTAGTAATAAATTAGCAGCTCATACCAGTGATGCACAATTACAAAAAGCACAGTATGATGTGTGTGTGTGTGTGGGGGGGGGGGGGGGGTTACACATTGTGCATGCGCATGTGTTGGGAACAGGGTGAAATAAGGATGGTCAAGGATACTGTGTGGGTTGGGCGGGTGGTGGAGGCTGAGGACAACCTATCCACATTCCTCCAGAATCTCTACACCTTTTCCTCGATTCTCTTCACCCTGTTCCCCTCAGCCCAACAAGTCACCTTCCTCATTGTCGACCTCCACCTCAAAGATGGCTACATCAGTACCTCCCCATATCAAAACTACGTATCACCAACAATGCCTTTGCTTAGACAAGTGCTGCTTATTCCACACCAAGCAGTCGCTTCTATACTGCTTAGCCATCCACCCGGGATCATCGCATCTGCAGTGACAAGCAGTCCCTTTCCAAATATGCCAAGTGTCTAAACTGCAGTCCTCCTCCAAATATGTAATTGAGGCCTTCACAGGTTGAAATTACCTCCCCCCCCCTCCTCATTCCAGAAACAGATTGCTTTTGCTTTGTCTCCCCAGTCACCTGCCACACTCACATACCCATCGTCTAGTCACAATGGAGCACCCCTCTTGTGACTCAGTACCACTCAGGACTGGAGCAATTACATGACATTCTCTGTTAAGGTTTCAACTACCTCTTGTCTTGTGCCAAAATGAGAAATATCCTCCCCACTACCTCTCTCAACCCTCCCACTGCCCACCCAAGCTATGCAATATTGTTGTCCATACCTATTCTGCCTATGCTTCCAACAATTTGCCCCATGGTTTGTAATCCTGTGACAGACATAGTTCCAGAACCTGTCCCGTGTATCCTCCCACTACCACCTGCTCCAGTCTTGTCAGAGGCATCTCCTACTGAATCAAAGGCATGGCCACATGTAAAAGCAGCCCTGAGATCTACCAGCACATCTGTAACCATTAAGCTGCATTCTATGTGGACCTGACGACTACCCTGCTGTCTGTTCACATGAATGGTCACCACCAAAATTGTGCCCAAGAGACAGCTGGAGCCTGTAATTGCTGAGCATGTCACCCAAAACAATGTGCTTGAATCCAGTGACGGTTTCACAGCCTTTCTGAACTGTGCCTACGGGAACTCGCCTTCTGCAACGTATCTTGCATTCAGGTAACCCCCCTGGCCTCAGACTTCATTGGTTCCTGTCCTCCACATATCTATCCTCTTTCCTCATCATATTCCAACCCTACAACCCCCTCTCCCCCCTCCCAGCACACAGCCTCTGAATGCTTCACCTAGCAGCCCCACCATCCCATCCCCACCACAACCTACACTGATAGCCCTTCTCCTCTCCATCCCTCTGAGATGCCATAGCCCACCCGGCAAAGATTGCTGCTCAGCTTAGATGCAGGCACAATGAGTCCTTAGTTAGCACCTGGAGGCAACAGTGGCCAAGTATAAGTGTGTTTGCGTGTGAACTGGGCTTGTGTGAATGTATGTGGGTTTTGTTTTGTCTACGTCTGGTGAAGGACTCGGTCCGATAGCTGAATAATCTCTAACAGTATTTTTACACTGTGCCTGTCTGCCACTCAACAAGTCCTCTATTGGGTTAGCAGCAATCTATTCTTTTCATACTGGATTGATTTTAAAGCAAACTTGGTACACCTATCACTAATTGTCTGGAAAGAAGCACTTTGCGGGTAAGTACCTCACATAGTAATGGAGGTGTAAAAGTAGTCCTCCCTTACTGTGATGTGCGCAGAGCACTGACTGCCTGTTCAATTGGAATTCCTGCATGATAGCTGTGCTTGGCAGATTGCATTTCAATCCCTGCAGGTGCAATGTGCATAAATTACCTGCTGAGAAAGTGTCTGTTACAATACATTTGATTCACCAAAAACATATTTTTCAGGTTTGTTAAGCTCATTGGTGGCAATTCCAAATTTGTTTCGCCCATGGGGGTGGGGGACATGAGAGGGCAAAGACAGTGATGTATTAGCATATTTCTGTAATGCCTGAAGCAATTTCTACCAGACTTGGTGTGTGTATCACTTGTTGTCCAGTAAAAATTACTGTGCCAGTAAGACACCACTGTGAGGGTACAGGAGAAAAGGCCGACAAAAGCATAACTCAGAAACACCTGGAGCAATTCATTCACATTTGATATGAGCACGACGTTTTATTCATATGAAAATACTGTGGGAGTCAAATACCTCAGGGAATGGGGGTGGGGGTGGTGATGAATATGGGGGCATGTAACTATGTTTGAAAATGACCTGTTGGATTTAAGTCCTTGTCTTAGTTTACTTGGAATATTTTAAAAATATGAAGCACAGTCCATCTCTTAATACGTCAACCAGATCATGAGAAATGGAACCTACAAAAATCAGTGATTTCATGAGTGTGTTTCAGGGCAAAGATAACGCCAAGAGACTGAACATGACAAATACATTTAACTTCCTCTCTGGAGTCACACATTGTAAAGGAGGAGGTTATCAGACAGTTGCCAGGGTGAAATATACATGGCATTCACTTATTCAGATACAGCTGTGGACAGAAAATAGTATATTATAAAAACTGGACAAGTGTGAGTAGGACGTGCACTCTGAGGGTTCTGGACAAACTTAATTATGTATATAAAACAATGGTCCAGGCTTCAAGATTTTTAACTGAAAATCTAAGAACCCGACCTTGTCTAGGGTATTGGTTGGGTCACAGGTGGCGGAAAGTGAATCTTCCATCAGATATGATGGACAGCTGTGAATACAGAATAAGTAGTCCTGGACCACAGCAAAACAAAACCGAACACTCTCTGTAGCAAGTGGCAAAGTGGTCAGTGTCTGTTCATCAGTGGTGCGGCTGAAATTTATATTCTGGGACTAATAATTTCAGTCTTAACACCGTGAGTTTACTCAGTGAGTCTACTCAACCCCACTTGATTCCAGGTACAATCACGATGGAGCATTTTTGATAATCACAATATTACCCCACATGGTCAATCCACCGCCAGTATTACTGGTGCAACTGGTCTTACGGGTTCTGGAGCAGCCACGTTAAAATGCAATGTGATTCAACAGAGGAAGTCGGAGTTCTCTGGCCAACTTAAAACTGAAACAAATACATGTTTTACAACGCTTAACATACAACCACTTTTGCAACCAAGTAAACTTCATAAATTGGGAGATACATTGAAAGAAGAGAAGATTCAAACTTTGGCACTTCAAGAAACACGAATGACGGACAGTAACACCATGGATTTTGGTCATTATTGTCTTTTTAAAAGCAAAACAGATAAAAGAATACTTAATAACACACCACATCTGGGAGTTGCTTTTGCAGTCTTCAAAAATATTTTAAATTCAATAACAGATGTAAATCCGTTAATAATGCACTAATGACAATTTCTCTTAAATGTGCAAATAAAGCATACACTTTAATTAATGCCCATGTGCCAGTCAATGAGGATACCCGTAAGAAATGTGAAGAAGTTAATGAAGCTTGGGAAACATTAGAAAGCATCACCTCAAAAATTCCCTCAAACCATGTTAAAATTGTAATAGGTGATCTTAATGCTCAATTGGGTAAAGAGAAAAAATATAAGAAAACAGTGGGCGGATTTCCTGTGCATAAATGGACAAACCAAAATTGCCAAAAGCTTGTTGAAATGTGCAAAAATTTTAATCTTAAAATAATGTCAACACATTTTAAAGAGACCCCTTCTAAACAAAGAACATGTACGGATTTTTTTCCGTCTTGCGACTCCAATGAAATGCATATTTTTGTCACCAAATGCGTTTTGTTTTATTGAAATAAAATAACATCTTAATGAAACACATATACCATCTGGCTTGCTTTCTCCACCTAAAAACAGTTCGTTACAAAAGATGTGGATTTTAGTACTTAAGATTTTTTGCTCACATGTTTAGAAGTACAGAAGTCCTTACATTTGTTTGTCAACTTATGTCTTTACTTACCCCTGAGATCTCAAAATTTGTCAGGGAAAGGTCAGGGAATTTCACTTGGGGAAACTTGTGGCGACCCTGCTTGAGCTAATTTAACCAGTAGGGCATGTTAGGACAGACGTGTACATTTACATGTGCTTAGCTCTGATTGGCTGGCATTTTATAGATATATTCATCAATGGTAAATTTCTAATGTGATTAGTTGCTCAGTTCTATGTGATTAGACCTTCTGCATCCTGCTCTGGTCCTGGTCTCCACTGTTTAATAATTGGTAATGGGAAATTGTGATGGAATGCAAAGAATTAAGAATAACAGCATACCTGCTTGTGGAGGCATTGTGTCATTGAAAGGCACACGAACAAGACTACACACACACACACACACACACACACACACACACACACACACCACCACCACCACCACCACCACCCAAATTCACGTGTGGCTGCATTGTGCCAGCTGAATACACTGTGCTGGAACTGTAGCTCAACTGGGGTGAGGGTTTGTGTCAGGTGGAGGGGCAAAAGGAAATGGGGAGTGGGAGAGGGGGTTGGCGAAGGGTGGGTGAAGCCTGTGTGATATAGAGGCAAGATTTGAATGTGGGAGGGAGAGACAGCAGATGCAAGGGTTAGGAATCAGAGACAGGCACAAGCACTGGTGAGCTTGTGCAGCACACAGCTACAATTCCGATGAAGTGAATTGGGAAGGGTGAGGCAGAACAGAGGAGGGAAATACTTTGAATGAAAGCTAGCAGAGTTCTCAATTGTTTTTATGTGACATTCAATGACTCGTGTCTCTACTATTTGGTGAGTTGTTAAAGTTATTCATTAAATTAACTCGTAAACATGCCAGTAAATATTCAGTCACTAGTGAAAAGAATCCAAAGTTTGCATGTTATCCTAAAATCCCTCAAAACAGTTGTTTGATGAGGCCCAGGGCATACACCAGGCTTCAGACTCATACAGCTGCTGAATAAGATTCACTAGCAATTCTACATAGTTGAAAGTTCTTAATCCATCAAAAATAAAGATGACATTATGCAGAGAAACGATATAAAAATATAAAATCTTTTTGTCAGTGAAACGACACAGTTAATCCAAAGAAAGTAGTAAAGCATAAAAATACCAATTTTATAAATGAAAGAAATGTAAATACTTATTTCACTTTCAACCTAAGACTACAGAAGCAGGAGGCGGTCTTACTGTGGGTTACAGCATCTCCAACTTCTTTGCAGATACTTTTGACACTCACTTAAAAAATACATTTTTCTGCAAGAAAAGTAAACATGTTCAAAAAAATAGTACATTATAAAAGATATATGAATGGCTCATTAATTTGTTTTGTTAGAATCAATGATGATACAGATCAACGTTTTATGGTTTTTGACTTATTACAAGTCTTGCATGACATGCCAATATTGAAAATACTGCTTAATGGCAATTTCACAACACCCAAATGTATATACTTAATAACACAGTAATATCATTAGACAACTATATAAACGTTATCAGCAAACATCTTAGGCATGTGTGAAGAAGCTTGTCTACCGTGGAAGCAAAATAATATGACATACAAAGCTAGAAAGACAAAGATGCATAGTCAAAGAGGGCATTCCTGGCCAAGAGAAATCTGCTAGTATCAAATATCGGCCTTGATCTGACAAAGAAATTTCTGAGAATGTATGTTTGTATTGTATGGTAGTGAATCATGGACTGTAGGAACACCAGAAAAGAAGAGAATCCAAGTGTGAGAGGTATGGAGGTACCGATATCAAAAATTACAGACTGATAAGATACAGAACAAGGTGGTTCTCCACAGAGTCAGTGAAGAAAGGACAAAAAGAAAGGGTAGGATGATAGAAAATAAAGGCCAGTATGATGCCACTGATTAAGAGCATGTGCACCTGATACCAGTCCAGCACATAAAATGTCACATTTACACCACAAGGTGAAGAATAACAATCAGTTAATTTTATGGACCTTTTTTTTAAGTAAAAAATCTCTCGCATCTTATTCAGGAATACAGGAGGGTAACAAAGAGTTATAACTCACAGCACATAAAGACACATCAACTGTGTATACAATAATGTGCAATATTTAGAAGTAAATGGGGCATAGATTACCCCACTAACTTAATGTCACCTCTAGAAATCATTTACAGACCATGAAAACAATAGCCAATAATAATGGTACTTTTATCAACAAAGATTCAGTCATCCTAGCAAGATGATAATATTACAAACAAAATCAGTATTGAAAAATATGCCAGGACGCCTTTCTTTGGCTGCAAAAAGTGACTCTACCAACAATTAGGGGTAGGGAGGATTGAGGGAACCAAATAGAGTTTATCCCAATCCAGAACTGACACCATGAAGTTATTACTTCTCGCAAGGTTACACTCTTTATGGATCAGTTTATGAGTGAAGAATAAGTGTGGGCTGCTCATTAAACCACATCATCAGTAGTGTGGTTAATCAAAGTCTATTGCCCTAGGGATTAATCTTATTATGGGTGAAATCAAACAATGGAACATAAGGAAAAGATTGCTACTCACCATAAGGACAAGGCACAACAAAAAAACTGTTATACATTTACCTTTGGTCAGAGCTTTCTTCAGAAAAGAAAACACACACAGATTCATGCAAGCATTGCACCCCCCCCCCCCCCCCCCCCCCCCACACACACACACACGCAAACCACTATCTCTAGTCAGAATGCAGTGGTGCCACGTCAAATGCAAACAGCAATCCAAAGTGAGGTGGGGAAGGAGGGGAGAGAGCAGGGCACAGGTGAGGAGAAGAGAAGTCACTGCTGTCTGAAAAGAGTGTGCAGGGAATAGATGGTAGCCAGACAAGGCTGCCAGATGCATTGTCAGGAGCCTGTGAGGGAGACAGAGAGGAAGGGGGAGGGGGATGGAAATTGGGAAAGGAGGACAGCAGAGGAAGGGAAAAAGACCTGTGGATGCATTGGTCGAGACTGGTGCACAGTGAGAGTGAGGGGACATGAAACAGGGGGAGATATAGAAGAGAGGGGCCAGAAACTGTTGGGTGGAGGGTGTGGGAACAGTACATTACAATAGGTTAGCAGTGCAGTCGAACCATAAAATGGACCATAGCACAGACAGTTCCTGTCACCAGCCTCACTTTACACGCCCATTCGATCGCACCATAACCAATTGTATGAGACTGGTATCTGTACATGTATCACTGGTGATCTTGCAGCTCTCGAAGAATGAAATTATAATGAAGTCTAGACCTTTAGCTGTTTACAGGAGTTCATAAATATCAACGAGGACAGTTAAAAAATGTGTACCCCGACCGGATCTCGAACCCGCAACCTCCTACTTACATGGCAGATGCATTCTCCGACTGAGCCACCGAGCACACAGACGATAGTGCGACTGCAGGGACTTACCTCTGGCACGCTCCCCGTAAGACCTACACTTTCCAACTTTCTGTCCTCACACTACAATTGTAGTGCCCCCCACCCCCCCTCGCGCCCCCAATTCCTCGTACCACCCCGAAGAACCAGGTACAAAAGAGATCCCCCTTTGTCACCCAGTACTACTCTGAACTAGAACAACTGAATCACATCTTTCAACAGAGCTACGGTTTTCTATAATCAAACCCTGAAATAAGGGACATCCTACCCAAGATTCTTCCCATCCCTCCTAGAGTGATGTTCCATCTCCCACTCAACCTCAACATCATCCTAGTCCATCGATATGCCACTTACAATGCCAACTGTAGTGCCCCCATAATTTTGCGAAAGTCTGGAGACACTTGTATTTCAGCTGTTTTGAACACTTGTTACTTTAAAGCAGGGCGTAAAGATGAGCATGGGATACTGCACCCATTTATTGTTTGTGCAGGCGAAACTGGAAGGGAGATAATTCGTCGGCGCTGCCAAGAATAAACAAATACGGCCTGGAAGCTCCGTGGCCGGCTGCAAAGAGTAATGTAGCATTGTACTGTTAAAAAACAAATGGAGAGACTCGAAATAGTGACTGTTTATTAGACGTTGAACTGCTGTTGAGAGTATGTGGACTGGACGTGGATAGTCAGCCACGATAAAAGCTTACGTATTAATTGTTTTAAAAATGTGTAATTAACTGCTTCTGGGTGCCCGGTAATGTGTGGGCTTACGTCATAAAGTTTAGTTGCTTTTTTGTACAAAGTGGAAATAAATATGTTCTGGTACATTGAATGATATTCCAAGAGTAGCGTATTTTTTAAATAAGAAGAGAGAGAGTGAGAGAGTGAAAACTTCCCCTTCCTAGCAGTGAAATCTTCGGAGAAGCGTCCAGTGCTAGCAGAAGACATCGGCGCTGCAAGAAAGCAGAACCAGCATTCTTCAACAAGTAAGTCCACGAAAATGCTTAAGCTGTATAGAGAGAGCTTATTACACCGGGCCACTGAAAGAACGTGGTGACCATAAAAAGAAAGGACCCGAGAAAGAAGGGGAAATATTAAAGAAGAAGCTATAAGGAAAAAAGAACAGTTGGGAGTTGCCATAGCAACCGATAACAGCGAGGCTGAAGAGCAATTCCACGATACTTATCCAGAAATATTGTGTTGATAAATGGTCAAATGATTAAGGGATCAAGAAAATCGCACAACACTGCAGTTAGCCTCAAATTGCCGACGATGCCGTCTACAAATGCTGACGCCACTGCACACCAATGCCGCCATCCACAAAAACTGACACTGCCATCTACCTACGCCGATGCCGCCATCCACCACCTCCAACGCCGCCGTACACCAACACCATTATACCATCGCCGATGCAGCTGTCCGCAAAAGCTTGTGCTGCCGTCCACCTATGCAAACACCGCAGTCCATCGACGCTGACGCCGCCGTACACTGGTGCCGACGCCACCTTCCACCGATGCCGGGTGAGCTACTACTGACCTTTGATTGTTTGAGAAGTGTGGGGGGTTTTGGAAATAAGTGAGTGTATTTTTAATGATAACTAGATTAAAGGCAAAACAAAATGCAATGGAAAAAGAACATCAATCTGTAGAGTCTGTTGGGGCTACGGGAATTGAAAAACAGGGGCCAGATTTAGGCAAATTAATGAGGTTTATCAAAGCACAGTTTGAATCACAGAACACAAAACAGGACGAACTGAAGGCAGAATTAAACTCTAAGTTAGATTTGCAAAACACGAAACTAGAGGCTCAAGTTAATATCCTAAGTAATCAGATGCAAGAATGGAAAAAAGAATTGAAAAAAGAATTGTCCGAATCCCTGAGTGAACAGTCAGATATTTTATTTAAGGACTTAGAACAAAGAAATGAAACTCATCTAAAAGGGTTAGTTCAAAAATTAGAATATGATGTAGACTGTAAATGTAGTAATTTGGAAACACAATTTAACGAACAATATGACTCTTTGAAAAATGTATGTAATGTTACATTTGACGTGGTCGAATGAGAATTAACTACGCTAAAAACCAATGTCCAGAAACAAGATAAGTTGCTCCCCCTAGTACAGGTGCAAATTTCAGGGGTCAAACCATGGGTGGAAACCATAGAACAGAACTTTAAAGAAAAGTTAATGACTGCAGAGCTTATAAATTTGAATGGCTTAGAAAAACAAGTAGAAGAATTAATAGGACGAAAGGTTGAAGAGAAACGAAGTGTTGATATCTCTTCGCCTATAGTAACTTCCGATTTAGATAACACCAAGAAAGACTTAAAAACTTTGAGGGAAGAATTCAAGCTTATGCAGGAGAACCTAGAGAAAGGCACAGTTTCCCAAAATATTATATTAAATGAGGACATGATAACTGATTTGCAATGGGGATCAACAGGCTTGTCGAGACAGTTTCCTAAATTCAAACCAGACAGGGAGGAACACCAAAAAACCCTATATTTAGTAGATCCTGTGACGGGAGAGGAAAAGGGAATGTATAATGATACGGATATAAAACGATATGTAAAAAAAACCCCAGGGACGTTGACGTTCTGTGTCAACGGGCGGAGTGACGTCCACCGGTTCCCGAGTTGGGTTCGGTATTACTTCCACATTAGTTTTCCTACACTGAACTCCCTTCAAATCTTCGACTAGTAATCTATTTATAGCCCTTAAGCTGTCCTATCATATTAGTATTAAACGAGACCAATTATGACTACATGATTATGACTAATTTAAAGAGTCACAATAAACAGTAACCTCTAAGCATGAGATAAAACCAACAGGGTAACATTATAACAGTAGATATAATATGATGGTACTGTTTAGGAAGAATGATACCTAGATAACATAAACTGAACATGTGTATGAAATATAGAGTGAAGTGACTAACTGAATAACTATTTGATAATAGTGTATATAATTTCTATTTTTATAGAATGTTTTATACTTTTTGTAAAGTGTGATGTGATTGGGGAGGGTTTATATCTAGTTCTGAAAGGGGTGGGTAGCATAGGCACAGACACGACCTACACACCACACCCTTCATACAACCCTTGCAAACAAGTGTGACCGGTTCTTCATCATTTGCCGTTCCATAGGAGTTGCTAAGATCTTTTCTTCGGGGACTTCAAAGGCGACAGTGAGAATGTCTGTTCTGCAGGAGACGCTGAACATCATACCTCCTCCGGCTTCTCACTTAAGTGCCGGCAAAGTGGGGATCCTGGGGAAGAGGGGTGGGAAGGGTTTCCTGTCTTTGGGGCTGTCTTCTTTCTTTCTTCAATCTTAGCAATCAATTCTGTTATTTCCTTTCTTACTTCTCTTAAGAGTACCAATCTATCTTTCCCTCTGTCCACATTCATATACTTCTATCGCTGAAGTCCTTCTCTTTTCTGTAATTTCTATAAATCTTCAACTAAGAACCTTAGTGGGCCGAAGAATCAGGACGCACGATCACACTTCCACACTCAAACGATTAAATACGAAGACGCAGACAAGTAATACACAGGGAGATGTAACAACCGTCACAGATAAGGGGGGAAGTAGTGCTCAGGAAGCGCTCAAGCACATGTGCTAAGTAATGACGGTTGCACATCTCAAGTGAAATGGTATAGTAAGCTTAAGCTAAAGGAACAAGGGGGGGCGAAGTGTATATCCACCTGTGTTCTTAGCTATAGTAGTACAAAGTAATATGAATGGAGATAAAAAGAAATAGATATTAAGCCAGAGGTATCGAGTCAAATAAGTTTCTGATGAATAATAGGATTGTGGAGACCGTACAGCCCGAAGAAAAGAAATAAAGTTACAATCATGGACGAAACATATTTAGTTTTACGGCTATATAAGTGAGCTGTAAGCAATGAAAAAGCGAAGAATTTAAGCAGGTGGGCTGAAGGACTCAGGAGGAGGAAAGGAGAGGTAGATAGAAATTTTACCAGGAAATTTTAAATAAAATAGTGTGCAGAGGAGTACGAAAGAGGCAAGACTATGAATCATTGTTAGAGAAGATAGGGAGGGCTCCTCCGATATAAATGAAATGAGAGAAAGAGAGGCAGGTAGGCAGATGCAGAGGAGGCTGACCTATACTGTGCGGGCAGGGGCACCAAAAAGGGGATTGACCTGTACCATAGTTTAGTATACATGGAAGGGGCCGCACCTACCCAAGGATGAGGAAGAACATGTTTTCATAGTATCAACCCTTACGTAGATTGGAACCCAAAGGGAAAGGGTGGTATAGTGACCTGAGATTGAAGTGGAAAGTTTCTCCTGGTAAATTCGAATTCAAAAATTTTTTAAATAGAAACGACGAGTCCTGCGCGAGGTGATAGAAAAAAGAGAAAACCCCCAGCACAACAATTTTTTTTCAGACCCAGAAAACTGGTGGTTATCATCGCAACAGCTTCTTAAAAAAAAAAAAAAAAAAGGAGAGACTCTACTCAGCTTAACATTACACCAAGCCACCGCACAACCCGTGCCACAGGAAAACAACAACCTGGAGCTAACATCTGTATAATATATGTACAGATAAAAGGAAGCATGATTTATGATTATTTTACAGAATGGTTAGCTGTATTAGGTATGGTGATCAAGGCTTCACACTTTGACAGATAAAAAAACTGGCTACTGCACTTAGTAATTGTGATAAATTGAAACAAGATAAACAACAGTTTTTAAAGTATGTAACAATAAATTTTATTCTGTATTTCCATATTTAAATAACTATCTGAGATACATTCATTAAGATGACCACAGAATAGCAGGTACCTCTTGTAAGTGTTTCTTGAAGAGACAATTTTACATTGTCACTAGCTGATCTGGTGGTATTTCCATCTTGTGGCTCAGTAAGCGGAATTCTTGATGTCGAAGAACGTGGACTTTCCTAAAAATAAGGGAAAATTAGATTCTCACATGTGTATTAAAAGCTAAACTCTCTCATAATATTATGCAGGAGAAAGAGATATGAGCAACAACATTTACAGCAAGAGGAAGGAATACATCAACTATTTTGTTACCTCTGTGTTAGATATTAGTAGTGTCTTCTTAATATTTGTTTCCACATGGTGCTTATAATGATGATTTCTGTTATTTTGTAGGATGAGTAAAGTGTAATCATCAGTGCCTCCACCTTCATATGCTCTGCTGGTAATGAAGATTTAGACTGACATTTCTCTTTTCTCATGTTATAAGTGTGCAAGTTATTGGCACTGATTTATCAAAAGAGATAAACTGGCTGTTGTCTCAGATACTGTGTCATTAACTTTATAGGTTTATTCTGGTCAGTTTGTAATTTTCATCTTCTTTTCAGTGGAGCAGTATGGCAGTGTATTGGGCATGAATAACGATCGAAGTTGTGCATGATTAATGAGCAAAGTATAATGAATGGCAAGTGGAGAGCTAAGTCTGCATGCCCCTTTCTCTGTGTGAAAGTGAGAGGAAGCCAATGAAAATGACCATGAGGTGTGCAATACCTCCAAGCATTCTTGAATGACATCATCAACTATTGCTAATGTTGAATCTCGTATGTTTCTGAAATACAAGTTTCCAGTTGTTAATGAAGGTCCAAGGAGAGCACTTCTGTGCCATTTAAACATTGTGTGTTAATAAATGACTTAAATGAAGTCTGAAGTCTTGTAGAATATTATCTAAAGAGGAAATATTTATTATATACGTAAAATGAAATGCTGATGTCAAGAACCAACATTTAACAGATTGTGAAGGGCTGACATATAAGCGGAACGAGGAATTGATTATGTTGCATCTATTTATAGTCCACCAAGCATCTACAATGACAGCTCTATGATCTTTGGACGGCAGTCTGTGCTGCGTCTTTGTGGCATATGCTTCTGCGCTTGTATACACAGTTTATTCAGACAATAAAGCTGATGTTGTTTCTTATTGTTGAGTTACTTCTCTTACCTCTAACGAGTATAAGGATAAATACCTACATTGGTGACTCCAAAAATTTGCAATGACTGCATACAAGGTAATTTTCACACTGATATGTTGCTAACCTACGACAATGTGATCTCTGCGCACCTGACGTATGCTGAAATTCGCATGCACACCAACGACATCTGTTCTGGACAGTACAATGCTCCTCAACCAACTCTTCGACCGTCTATACACACAATTGTGCAAGTGAGATGCTCCACTACTGAGGTTCAATGTAGGATGCTAGTCCAGAATAAGTAAAAGAACCAAACAATCTACTGTGGGACATCATTGCAGTACCCGCCTCGCAGAAATAACACGCAAAGGATGAACTGCAACACTCTGGCTGTATGGATTCACATTTGTTCGCCCTGGACACTGCATCTTCTGCAGCACCTGCAAAATTTGTTCGATTCATCCTTGGTGCCACAGGTTGCTCAGATTTTAAACGCAAACACCCAGTTTCATCTGGACAGCCTCACACCTGGCCTGCAATTGTGAACATGTACTTCTAACTAGTGGTGTTGCAACTGTACAATTACATCAAGAACATTGCACCAAATACAGAAAACATATTACCACTGTTGACGAAAATGCTGGTGGCCATGAATCACAGTATCAGCTTCGGCGTCCTTCCTTCTTTGCAGTGGCTGAGCCCAACTGACTTCAACCAAAAACTTCACCCGATCACATCCAACTCTGACTTCACTGTGCTTGGCCGGAGTAACAACTTTCATACCTCAAAAAACCCACTTCGTGCCTGCATAGAATGTCCCCATCTGTGATGTGCCAAGCCCTGTGCAAAACACCGCTGTGCTTTCACCTGCGCAGAACATTGTCAACACTGCCACACCCACGCAGTTGCCACACACAGCTGACTATGTCACACCCAAGCAGAATCCCTATCAGCATGAAGCAAAACACATCACTATTGCTGCTAATCACAGTGAACTTCACCTGCCAAAACAAATGACTGTGTGCCGAATGACCACAGCCAATGTGCTGACATATCCAGGTGGGAGCAGTTTGCCGACACTACGTGTCTCTGTCACCCAGTTTGTGACTACCCAATAGTACTTGCAACAAGTTCATCCATTTGAGAAGACTACCCTAGTCACCTCTTGTTCTGCATGGCAGTGAATCACTCCACTGACAACTACTGCTACCAGATTTTACATCTCTGATTGTGCACATGAATGTGATCTTCTCATCAACCCAGACTATGGGGAGTGTTCCATAGGACTTCCACCTTTTTCTCGTCCCAGTTCTGATGTACCACCTTCTGACAGACGTCAGTTGACTCCCACCTGATGTCCGACCATTCCCACTCTTCCTCTCCAACTGTCACCGACAACTTCATCACTTTTTCCCTTCACGAGTTTGGCACAACAAGAGTGGACTCTACGACTGCATCTCCGACTTCAAACATGACCCGCAACAGATCACCAGCCAGTTTTTCCACTTCCTCTTGGCCTCTACTCCAACATGGACACTTCACACAGGCCACGCTGATCACAGTTCACACTGGCTAATAAATTAGTGGCTCATGTCGGTAGCACTGTCCTCTCAACATATGCCATTATTTTGATCAGATCACAGAAAAGTGTGTGTGTGTGTGTGTGTGTGTGTGTGTGTGTGTGTGTGTGGGAGGGAGGGAGGGTGGGGGGGGGGAGGGGAGGGGATGGGAGGTGTAATGTTTGAGTATGTCAATGTGGGTTCAAGGCCCAGCTGCAGTCCTTTCTAGAGCAATGGGCAGAGAGAGGCTCTCCCTCCAATCCCACTCAAATACAAACACAGAGCTAAACAGGTTATCAAATTTGTAGTACCATACACTTCCCCTCATAAATCATAAAGAACAAGATGCATACTCAAATGAGTATATCAGCCATCTTCCGTCTGACATCATGGCCAAACTAAGTGCACCTTCTCCTTGTACGATTAAAGAGGCTCTGCCTCCAGCGGCTCACACTGGAGTTGCCTATCAGGCAGAGTGTACCACCGGTGGTTCACAAATGAATGTTTTGTCAGACAGCTGAGGGGGCGGGGGGGGGGGGGGGGGGGGGGGGGGGGGGGGGGAATTGCCACGTAATTTAAAATTTCATTAATGAAAATTTAATGTGTATCAATTAAAAGAAGTTATTTTATTTCATCTGAATATTATAAACATAAATAAACATAATATTATATACATACCTAACAAAATTTCAATAGTAAAAACAATACAATTCTGTGTTATAAACTTAACTAAACATAACAATATAAATATAACAAACAAAAACTTGATTGTACAAATATAATACTTGAATATTATAAACTTATTTTATTGTTTATGTGCAATGTTTGATGGCATTTCAAAGAGAGTGCTGGCTGCCTCCACAACACTGGCAGTAAGTCGTTATCCTTTTAGCTTTCTTTGTGGTATAATATCTACCTTTTTTCTATATAACTGTTGTAACATTCCTTACATCTTTTTATTGACTTTCTAGCAGGCTCTTTATATGATTCAAGAAAATGTGAATTGGTTTTTGAAGGTATTTGCTTTTCATTATCCATTTGTTCAAAATGATGAACATTGGTCAAAAGGATATCAGTGATTTGTTCTCTAAATTGTGAGATATTAATTTGTTTATTATCTCATCTTTGATTTATATACCATGCATTTATTAGGCAAGTGCTGAAAGTTAATTGTATAATAATTTTTCTATGCCATGTAATGGTTTTCTGTGAATAATGATGGTAAGATGCCAAATGGTTGGATAAAGCGACACACTTTTTGCATTACTACAAAAACCACAGCATCAGGCTTCAGTTTCTCTTTTTTCCTTTGAACAATTTTACATCTGTGCTTCTCACAAGTAATCAGTATACACACTGGTCTTCTGTCAGCCCATTTAAAAAAAGTAATGTCACTACAATTTTCAAACATTATAATGACACCCCATTTTTGTTTTTGATTTTGCTTGTTGCAGCAGAAATTCCTTTTTTACTCTGGCACTACTGCAGTTAAATGTGTTTCTTTTCAAAAGATCTTCTGTCAAAAGAACACTCATGTAATCGCTATCAATAAATAATGTACAGCCCTCAAATAATAACCCACTTACTAATTTAATTACTGTGATAATCCTATGTTACCATATATACACCACAAGTGACACATTGGCCTTAAACATAACAAGACACAGTTCTTGTCATGATTCAGCTTACCTGTGTTGGCACCTGACAGCATTAGTTCAGGTGCTAGGCAATCAAACAGCAACGATAACATCACAGCAAGGTTGGCGCATGCAGCCAACGCGCTTGCAAATTGGACTAGCAACCTACTTTTCATAATCCTGGAGTGGAGGGCTCTGCTCCTAATTCTGTTATGGTTCATTAATGTGCTCACTGGACTTCACTCTTGGGATGATTGTTACTTGTTTGGACTCATCCTAGTTGTGTACGCAGACTTTATATGGAACTTATAATCCGTTTTTTCATTAAAATGATTTGGTTATTATAAGTGTACTTCTATCTTGTATCAACTACCTTGATGATGTTGTCATCACAGGTCCTACAAACAAGGACAATCTTTTGTGACAGATCTTGTGGGATGCGGGTCTCTAGTGCAATTCGGATAAGTCGTATTTCTTCCAACATCTTACCGAATACTTCAAGCACGTTATTTCCCATCAGGGGATACGACCGACAAACAGTCATGCTGCAACTACTGAAGCCCACGTCCTAATAATGTGAGGGAGCTCCAGCTATTTTTATGTAAAGTCACCTATTACTACAAGTTCATGATGCAGGCAGCTACAGTAGCATCGCCTCTCAATCAAATACTCAAGAATGGAACATCATTTGCTAGGATGACCACCTGAGAACAAGTGTTCTGGAAACTGAAAAGTGATCTGCATTCTGCTCTATGCCTAGCCATACGTCAGCCAGGTCACCAGTTTCTTGTCTCTATCAATGCATCGCAGGACAGCATGGGGGTTGTGCTGTCTCAATGTAATACGGTGGTTTGGAATGGCCAACTGCTTTTGCCTTGAAGACGCTCAACTTGGCATAGAAATTTACTCGCAAATCAAGGAGGAGGCCTCACAGTTATTTCTGTAATCAAGAAGTTTCATGTGTTTCTCTATTGTATCAAGTTTCACCTGGTTATGGACCATAAACATTAAGTTTTCCGCTTTAGCTCGGCCGCACCTCTGGCAGACAAGAGGGCACACACATTTCAATGGTGGGCTCTGTTTCTCAGTTGTTATCACTACGAGATCTACTTTTTCCCAATGGCCCAGCACTCGAATGTTGATGCCCTCTGCCACTTCCCAATGGGTCTTGGCCCCCAGATTCAACCAACAAAAAGTGCTTTGTTTCTATCTCAAAGACTAAGCTCAATGGACGGTGATTGGGTTCCCTATTATTGGCCCACATGGTCAGCTCAGATCCTGTACTTCACCAAGTGTGGCATTACATTCAGCATGGGTGGCTGGAATGACATTTGGCTCATGCCTCAGATTCAGTTTGTAATTATTTTGTGCTGTACCACAGACTGACTCTCACTGATGGTGTTACTTTGTTACCTATATGAGGTGCATTCATGTTCTAAGGCCTCCAATTTTTTTTCTCTGGACTGGAAAGAGATAGAAACATGTGCATTGTTTTAAAATGAGGCCGTGTTCATTGTCAATAGATCCCAGAGATGGCATCACCGTACGGCAGATGGAATTTTACCGCCAGCGGCGAGAATGAGAACTGTTTTAAATACTTAAAATGGCGATGTTTTCCTTACTTGAACAGTGTGCAATCATTCGTTTTCTGAATTTGCGTGGTGTGAAACCAATTGAAATTCATTGACAGTTGAAGGAGACATGTGATGATGGAGTTAGGGATGTGCCGAAAGTGCGTTCGTGGGTGCGACAGTTTAATGAAGGCAGAACATCATGTGACAACAAACCGAAACAACCTCTGGCTCGCACAAGCCGGTTTGACGACGTGATTGAGAAAGTGGAGAGAATTGTTTTGGGGGATCGCTGAATGACTGTTGAACAGATCACCTCCAGAGTTGGCATTTCCTTGGGTTCTGTGCACACAATCCTGTATGACGACCTGAAAATGCGAAAAGTGTCATCCAGGTGGGTGCCACGAATGCTGACGGATGACCACATGGCTGCCTGTGTGGCATGTTGCCAAGCAACGTTGACGTGCAATGACAGCATGAATGGGACTTTCTTTTCGTCGGTTGTGACAATGGATGAGACGTGGATGCCATTTTTCAATCCAGAAACAAAGCGCCAGTCAGCTCAATGGAAGCACACAGATTCACCGCCACCAAAAAAATTTCAGGTAACCGCCAGTGCTGAAAAAAATGATGGTGTCCATGTTCTGGGACAGCGAGGGCGTAATCCTTATCCATTGCGTTCCAAAGGGCACTATGGTAACAGGTGCATCCTACGAAAATGTTTTGAAGAACAAATTCCTTCCTGCACTGCAACAAAAACGTCCAGGAACGGCTGCGTGTGTGCTGTTTCACCAAGACAACGCACCTGCACATCGAGCTAACGTTACACAACAGTTTCTTCGTGATAACAACTTTGAAGTGATTCCTCATGCTCCCTACTCACCTGACCTGGCTCCTAGTGACTTTTGGCTTTTTCCAACAATGAAAGACACTCTCCGTGGCCGCACATTCACCAGCCGTGCTGCTATCGCCTCAGCGATTTTCCAGTGGTCAAAACAGACTCCTAAAGAAGACTTCGCCGCTGCCATGGAATCATGGCGTCAGCGTTGTGAAAATGTGTACGTCTGCAGGGCGATTACGTCGAGAAGTAACACCAGTTTCATCAATTTCGCGTGAGTAGTTAATTAGAAAAAAAATCAGAGGCCTTAGAACTTGAATGCACCTCGTAGAACACACTGTGTTGTGCGTGGTCATTCCTGCGTCCCTCAAGCTGGACATCCTTCACCTCCTGACACTGTGCTCATTGTCGCATGTCGCAAACGAAGATGTCAGCCTGATGACACGCATATTGGCCAGGAATCAAGGCTGAGACTGAAAATTTAATTGCTGCTTGTTTCAAGTGTATAGGTCCCAAGGCTGCCTCACAGCAATGTTACTCTCCCCCACTGCCAAGGGAACATGTCCACTTCAATTTTGTGGGTCACTTTTTGTATGCTTACTGGTTGGTGGTCATAGATGCCTTTTCTCTACAACATAAACTGCTGCTTGACAACGGTGAAATCGACTGCGTGGGGCCTCACCAGTATCTTCTCAGATGAAGGCCGCCTCCACACCCTGGTAACAGACAATAACTCACAGACTTTTTAAGATTTTTGTGGACAACATAATATTCACCACATCAGGTCACCCCTGTTCTGCTATCATTCGAGTGGGGAGGCGGAACATCTTGTCCTGACTTTCAAGATGCAGATGAAGAAGTAGATAGGGAAACCCCTGGCTGAAGATGCACTCATCCATTTTCTCATTTCTTATGCTGTGGTGTGAGAAGAGTCTTGTTGGACTGGTACACGGGCACCATCCGCGTGTAGTTCTCAATCTCCTGCACCTGCCCTGCACCCTCGGTGGGCACCTCAGTCACTGCATTACATGCCGGGGATCCCCACCTGAGCACATGCTTTTGGTTGCCGTGAGTGCTGCTGCCTGGTGGTCACTCACAGTTGGGGAGTCGGAGAATTTTCATGCTGCAGAGGAAGAACATGCTGGTGGCCTGCTGTCAAAACCAACTTCATCCATGGGTGTGAGATTGCCCTCTACTGCCACTGCAAACAGCTCTCGGGCCCTCCTCCCTCCTGGCACCCAGGACCTCTCATTCTCTGACATGTTTGGAACCCCCTTCTCTGTTTTTGCATGCATTTTCTATGCTGAGAGCACTCAAACCTACTTCACCCTCCTCCTATGTCTTTTCTAGCCTGTGCGCAAGCTTTAGAGGTTGAGAGCGGATGAGTGTCAGCAGCAACTGGTGGCACTGGATGGTCAGCAGGCACCGTACTGACCAGCTTCTGCCCCCCTCCCGAGGCCCTGGATGTCCAATGAATCTCACTCTGGTGTTGGCACCCCCTACGGCTGGCTGCTAACCTGCAGGAATACCCTTGTGACATGACTGTCACCACCAGGGTTACTTATTGCCCTAGTCTCTGATGCCAGCCAACAGGAGACTTTCTCCGCAGGCACCCATAGGCAGAGTCCCAGAAGATACAGATGCCACTTTTCTGGCTGCGGCACCATCCCAATCTGCAGGAGAGGGACACCAGAGGTGCACCATGTCACAGTCACCCCGTTAAGAGGAGACGGCTGCAGTAATCCTATGTTACTACATCTACTGCATCAGTGCCATGCTGAGTCAACTTGTTACAATTCAACTCAACCTGTGCAAGGGTTCATTCATTTGCTCACTGGATTCCTCTCTTGGAATGCTTGTTACTTGTTTGGACATGGCCTACACTGACTCTGTAAGGAACTTAAGATCAGTGTTCTCATTAACTGCTATGGTTATTCTGCACATACTTATTTGTGTGTGTTTCTACAATTACGACATGTAAAAATTTCAACATTGATAAAAAATGATCACATTTCTTGGAATTTTTTCTGTGCATGCTCACATACATGCCCTTTTTAGAACAACATAGCATAATTTTCAGTACTTGCCTACACCCATAATAAGCAACAGGTTAATACAAATATTCATTTTGCCTCTCATAATGCACTGCCAGGCCTGTTGATTCGAGTGAATCACATGTTTTTACACTAGGTCGATGGTTGTTTCCACAAAAGCCATCACCAAGGTGAACGGCAGCTCGAAACATGCAGCATGCCAAGGGTGCTGGCTGGTGGGAGCAGTTTTATGCTATGGGAGACATTCTCCTGTGCTTGTGTGGGACCTGTGGTAGTAATCAAAGACACACTAACAGCTGCGAACCATCTACATCTCTTCATGCTTGATGTTTTCCCTGATGGCAATGTTATCTTTCAGCAGTATAACTGACTGTGTCTCAGAACCAGAAGCATCCTATAGTGGTTTTAGGAGCGTTACAGTGAACTCATGCTGATGTCTCAGTGACTAAATTCACCTAATGTACATCCTATGGAATCCATCTGCGCTGCAAACAGGCGCCATCACCGCATACGCAAATCAGCAGCCCCATATTTATGTAAATTACATGACCTGTGCATAAACATCTAATGCCACATACCTCCACAAACCTATCTACACACTGTCACATCCCTGATACGCAGAATCAGTGATTATTTTGTCCCAAAGTCTGACAAACAAGCTATTAAGCTGGTGGTCATAATGTTTTAGCTCATCATGTATTTCCGTATCCATTTCATCTATTATATAAACAGACAAAAATTAAAAAAGGACAAATGGCTACCATCTTTCGGCTTGCATGTAATGTAAAAATGTGTGGTTAGGATGAGCAAAGGGTACAACTTTTGTATAGCTTCCATCACAAAGTTGTATCAGTAAATAGATTACAGAAGAGGAGCCTGGCAGAGAATGATGAAATTTACTTTATGGAAGGAATATATTTCAATAAATAGCTGCAAACACACTAAATACACTTGGAGTTATTAAAACTGTTACCTGTAATTCTATCGAAGTTGCAGTGAGAAATATCATTTATTTGTGTTGACTAGTTTTGGACATGATATAGCCATTTTCAAACCATCATCTCCATTGTAAGTACTGAAATATAATACAAAATGCTTCTGGCCTAACAGCACCAAAAGAAAAGGAATTGAGGAGCATTTTTTAAAACTTGATAAATGCAAAAAAGTAAATTTTTGGGGAAAAACATTTTTTTTTAAATATCACACTGAAATACTAATTACATAAATGAGGTAATTTAACATTTACATAACTTTTGTAGGAACAGTTCCAACTGTGTGTGTATATTTTTCTAAAATTATCATTGTTTATTTCAAAATAGAAGGACAAAGTCTTCAAGTATTTTCCAAAGTCAATAAATGCAAAAGTGAGAGTTAAAAGCTTTCTTAATCTACACATTCAAATTAATTTTTTCCATTTTTTTATCTTTAATATTAATTACAGAGGAAGCTACTTTATTGTTCATTTTGCTCAGAAATAAAATAATACACTACAATATAACACTTTAGTATCACACTTTTCCTTAAATGTTTGATAAGCAGAAGTGCAAAAAAAGCAACAAATGCTATTTAAATGCAACACAAACTACCGGCTACAACAAAACTAAACTGGTAACCTATTGGTCACTTTAAGCATTGTCCTTCTGGTACATTCAAATGCCTTGAAAGTTTTAAGACATACTTTTCCTTTTCTTTGCTGACCTTTCTTTTCCAAGGTAGCTGCAGTCCTCACTTCCTGGCTATATTTTCTGGATTTCTGTACCTCAAACCCTATAGGACTTCCATTGTAAGTGTCTGATACTGACAATACCATCTTCTTAGATTTTTCATAGGCCATCACATGCTGGGCAGTTATTTTGAAATGCAGCTTAGATGGTAGGGCTTTTAGTGCACTGGAATTGAGATTGCTTCCCAATCTTTATTTAGTATCTTGATATCATATTGTTCCAGCACTTTATGGTATTCAGCCAGTACAAGAAGATCTTACTTTTGCAAGTAGTCTTTGTTCAATCTACCAAATGCACTGTCAGGATTATAGATGTGATAACAAATAGGGAACTAATGTACCAGCTAATAAATTTTCTGCTTTTTTCCACGAAGGCCATTAGTGTGCATATCATTATCATATTTATATATAAAAACAAAGATGCTGTAACTTACCAAACGAAAGCTTTGGTATGTTGATAAGAACAATAAAAAACACACACACAAATTTCAAGCTTTCGCAACCCAAGGTTGCTTCATCAGGAAAGAGGGAAGGAGAGGGAAAGACAAAAGGATGTGGGTATTAAGGGAGAGGGTAAGGAGTCATTCCAATCCCGGGAATGGAAAGACTTACCTTAGGGGGAAAAAAGGACAGTATACACTTGCGCGCGCGCGCACACACACACACAAACACAAACACACACACACACACACACACACACACACACACACACACACACACACACACACACACACACACACACACAACATATTCATCCGCACATATACAGACACAGGCAGACATATGTAAATGCAAAGAGGTTGGGCAGAGATATCAGTCGAGGCGGAAGTACAGAGGCAAAGATGTTGTTGAATGACAGGTGAGGTACGAGCAGCGGCAACTTGAAATTAGCGGAGGTTGAGGCCTGGTGGGTAACGGGAAGAGAGAATATACTGAAGGGCAAGTTCCCATCTCCGGAGTTCTGCTGGTTGGTGTCAGTGGGAAGTATCCAGATAACCCGGACGCTGTAACACTGTGCCAAGATGTGCTGGCCGTGCACCAAGACATGTTTAGCCACAGGGTGATCCTATCATTATCATATTTTTATTATGACTGGGAGAGGAGTCAGAAAATAATGGAATTTAATTTGGACCATTTTGTGGCTGGGATGCTTCAATGTTTCTGAGAAAATCTAATAGAGCAGAGGATACTACATTGCATCCTTTTGATCCTTCTGTTTCAATCCAAGCATAAAAATCAACCCTTTCCTCTGCCTGGGCTCGCGAATGAATCATAATGCATAAATTGTATAGCCAAACTTGTTTTGAACAGATTACATCACCAAGGGCAAACAACACTGACAACAGAACTTCTAGCTGTATATACGTCGTATAAAGACACGGGAAGAATTGATAAAATAATAGAGAGGAACAACTATGCCAAGAATCTGAAACAAAAGGAAGAGTGCTAATAAAGACTAAAGAAAAAAGTGCGATCAGCTATGGTAACAAAGCGCACTTTTATGGAACTGTGCATGTGTGATAAAAAAAAAAGATGTATTCCACAAGTACTGTGGCTGTTACAGTTACGTAGAGGTCTTGGAGAGTTTGGCAAAGGAGTATGGTGACAGGATACCAGTCAATGGATATTACGTCTGCTGCCCGACTCAGCATGCAGCCTACAGCAACATACAGTTCGAGCTGCACCAGGCAGTTCCGGGTCGCCAGCTACACTACACCAGCAGCCCATGATAGCTGATTGACGTGATATGTGTGCAGCACATTGGCACACCAACACACAGTTAAATAATAATGCGAAATTCATCACAAGTATGCAGTTCTCATCTTGGGGTGAGCATTGGTTAATACAGTTTTGAAGTACATTTGTTATTTTGGTAGTGTGAATAGAGTAAAGAAATTAACTGATGATATTAGCTAAATGTAAAACAAAATGACATTGTGTAGGGAGTAGTATAACACACCAATAATTTTAAATTCAATAGACAGAATATACTTACGTTGATGAGAAAAAAGGCTGCCGAGGGACAGGGAACCAATATGGAAATTTAACTTGTGAAGTTTGAGGAGATGCTTGCTAGTAATAAGAAAACAGAAGAAAATGATCAGAAAATACAGAAAGGCATTGAGACTCAGGGGCAGAACCTAACTAGACAGGGGAGTATAACTAAGCTAGAAAAGAATAAAGAGAAATCAGAAGAAGATCTAAGAAACAGATTCAGGAAGCTCATGAGGTTCTGAAATGAGAACTCAAAATGAGGTTAGGTAATAAATTAGATAAAAGCTGTCATCATTAAAAGAGGAGATCTACACAGAAATTTTACAGTAATCTGATTTGGTGAGCCGTGAAATACATGACCATATTGAAGAATTGTACACTAATGTAAATCTTTTACATAATTTCACTGAGAACGAATGCCAATACGTAAAGGATCAATTCTCAGAGGGACAAACCATACAGAATTATTAAAACAGAGAAGTGAAAATGGTCTGGAGGGAAAAGTGCAAGAATTACTAGATGAAACATTTTGAGAAAAGGCAGAGAACTTTGATAGTATCATACTTCCTAGAGATGAGGCTACTCAACAAAACAGGGAATTAACAAGATGATGGGATAAATTAGCAAAAACAGGAAAGGAACTTAAAGAAAACCAGTCTCTGGTAAGAACTCACGACTCTCGTAACTTACTGGAAGAACTGAAATTAGGAAGCAGCATGAATTTGTATTAACATATAAACATTTTCTGAAATTTAAACCTGATGGTGATGTATGATTACATCCTACTTACCTCTTGAGAGTATTTTCTATGTACTCACCACAGAAGTAGGAGGACTCTAAAAAGATACATTATGCATTGAGTTACTTGTTGGGGATGCAGTGGAGTGGGAAAACAATCACCGCAGACAAGGAGTTTGCCGCAGACAAGGAGTTTGCCGCAGACAAGGAGTTTGCCGCAGACAAGAAGTTTGCCGCAGACAAGAAGTCGCAGCAGACAAGAAACTGAGGCAGAAACTGAAACTGTATTTGAGACAGTTTGGGTAAGACTCAGTATTAGTATCAGTATCGGGGGAGGGCATAAAATGATAACTGGATCCTTCTATCATCCAACACTCCCCTCCTGGTGTAACCAAAAAGGCATCAAATAGACTTGTCCTCTTTGAGGATGTTCTCATTGAAACTGGTATCATGGTGTAGCTGTGGCAACAATGATTACCAAATTACAAAGGACAACCAAAACAAGCAGAAAGAAATATATGTTCAGTTAACTAGATAGTAGTGTCATATATCAATGAGGAACCTGAAATTTTCAGCACAGGCAGGAGCACGTAGAGGAACTCTGTCTCAAGTTTAAAGAATAGTTGACCATGCACTGGATAGATCTGTTCTCAGTAGAACAGTTCATAATGGGAGGGACCCCTCCATGATATACAGTCACTGTAAAGAAACAGAGATTACTGCATAATAAGTGTAAAACAAAGCGTAGGGCTGTAGACAGAGGCATGCGATTGGCTGTCAAGAATGCAATGCGTGATGCCTTCAGTTACTATTATAGCACAATATTGTCAAGTGATCTTTCACAGAATCCAAAGAAATTCTGGTTGTATATAAAGGCTGTTATAGGCACCAAAGTTAGTGTCCAGTCCCTAGTGAATCAGACAGGAACTGAAATTGGGGGTAGCAAAGCAAAATCTGAAATGCTTAACTCCATTTTCAAATGTTCCTTTACAAAGGAAAATCCAAGAACATTGCCCCAATTTAATCCTCATGCCACTGAGAAGATGAAATGAAATAAGTATGAGTGTCAGTGGTGTTGAATCATTAAAACTGAACAAAGCTCCAGGGTCCGATGGAATCCCTGCAAGGGTCCAAACTGACTTTGTGGCTGAGTTAGCCTCTCTTCTAACTATGATCTATTGTAGATCTCTTGAACAAAAAACCATGCCCAGTCCTTGGAAAAAGAGCACAGGTCACTCCCAACTACAAAAAAGATAGGAGAAGTGATCCACAAAACTACCATCCAATATCCTTCACATTGATTTGTTGTAGAATCTTAGGACATATTCTGAGCACAAACATAATGAGGCATCTTTAACAGTGCCAACCAGCAAGGATTTCGAAAATGTCAATCATGTGAAACCCAACTCAACCCACACTTTTCTCACAGGACATACTGAAAGCTTTGGATCAAGACAATCACGTAGGTGCTGTATTTATCGATTTCTGAAAAGCATTTGTCTCATTACATCACCTATGTGCTTATTGTCGAAAGTACGATCATAATAGGGTATCAAGTGAAATTTGTGATTGGGCTGAGGACTTTTTGGTAGGGAGGACACAGCATGTTATCTTGGATGGAGAGTCATTGTCAGATGTAGAAGTAATTTCAGGTGTGCACTGGGGAAGTGTGGTTCAAATGGCTCTGAGCACTATGGGACTTAACATCTGAGGTCACCAGTCCCCTAGAACTTAGAACTACTTAAACCTAACTAACCTAAGGACATCACACACATCCATGCCCGAGGCAGGATTCGAACCTGCAACCGTAGCAGTCGCGTGGTTCTGGACTGAAGCGCCTAGAACCGCATGGCCACCGCGGCTGGCCCCAGGGAAGTGTGTTGGGACCCTCGCTGTTCATGTTATATACATTAATGACCTTGCAGACAATATTAACAGTAAAATCAGGCTTTTTGCAGATGATGCAGATATCTATGATGAAGTATTTTCTGAAAGAAGCTGCATAAATATTCAGCCAGACCTTGATGAGATTTCAAAGCAGTGCAGAGATTGACAACTTGCTTTAAATGTTCAGAAGGAAATTTTGCACTTCACAAAACAAAACATGTAATATCCTATGACTATAATATCAATGAGTCACTGTTGGAATTGGCCAACTCATTCAAACACCTGGATGTAACACTTTGTAGGGATACGAAATGGAATGATCACATAGGTCCAGTCGTGGGTTAAGGAGTTGGTAGACTTCGGTTTATTGGTAGAATACTAGGAAAGTGCAATCAATCTATGAAGGAGATTGCTTACAGATCACTTGTGTGACCAGTTCTAGAATAGTATTCAAGTGTGTGGAACCCATACCAAATAGGACTAACAGGGGATATTGAATGTATACAAAGAAGGGCAGCATGGATAGTCACAGGTTTGTTTAATCCATGGTAGAATGTCACAGGGATATTAAAGAAACTTAACTGGAACACTCTTGAAGATGGATGTAAAGTATCCCAAGAAAGCCTGGTAACAAAGTTTCAAGAACTAGATTTAAATGATTACTCTAGGAATATACTACGAGCCCTTACGTATCACTCACATAGGGATTGTGAGGATAAGGTTAGAATAATTACTGCACACACAGAAGCATTCAAACAATCATTCTTCCTGCACTCCATATGCGAATGGAACAGGAAGAAACCTTGAAATGACAGTAGTTCATGGGATAGTTTTAAAAAGCATACACCATGGCGCCTTACACAATCTAAGTATTTGGACAACCCATTCAAGAAGTACACTGAGAAAAGGTATTAGTTAGCATTTATCTCACTATGCAGATAAGAATTTTGTAGAGAGACCGGTCAATGGAAAATATCTTTTTTAGAAGGTTCAGATACCATGAACAGTGAGAGAGTAAATCAAAATTAAGAATAGGCAAATCATGACAACAGTAGACCTAATTCAAAATTTCAGAAAAGAAAGATGCAAAATTTTATCAAGCAATAAAGTACATGTGGGGCAAGAATAAACAACAGAATAATAGGCTGAAAAAATGCAAATATACAGATGCTTAGTAATAGTGGAAGGAGTGTTCATATGTGATATAACAACAGGCACTGTCACGAGCCACATTAGTAGTGGAAAACTGACAGTGTCCTGGTCAAAGGGCCAGAATCTAGGATGTATCAAATTAAGATCAGGCCCATACATAGAAAAATTAGTAGCATTTACCAAAAATCTACCAGAAAACATATGATTACTAGAGAAGGAACATAAAGATCATGACGAAATTACTAAAACCATTGCTAAAGGATTAGTGAATAATTATGAAATCGAGATATATGTAGAGTCAGAATGTGAAATCTGTATTGTTTGTGAATCTTTGTTTGAGGTATTGAAACAAAGAACAGAATATCATATACTTCCAGTAACTGGAGTATGTGTTACTGATATTAAAGGGGCTAAAAAGAAACATATCAAACAAAAAGTAAGACTACGGCTAAGAATAAACAATTTTACTTTTATGCAGACATGTTTAGTAGCACATAATGTTAACATACAGTTGTAATTTGGGATCGACTGGCTCATTAAGTATAACGTAAACTTAGATTTTGGCAATCAAGAAACTAATATGTAACTATAATAACTAGGTGTATAAGACACCATTTAAAAATTAAAACATAGTAGACATGAGAGATTATGAAATATGTTTAATTGCTACAAGACAGACAATAATTTTAGGGGATCCAATCAGTCTTAAAGGTGTGCTACAGTTACAGATTAGGATTAGAATTACGAGTCTGAGTCACGAAAGGAAAATCTGTACAAGATGATATTAACCTGTGAGAAGGTATCTTCAAATAAACCAGGTCTTCTTGGAGATTATGTTTGCAGTTTCAAGACAAAAGATGAAATTCATTGTGTTTTCTTTTTTTCCCTTCTCTTTTTAAAAAAACCTCCTTATCTGGTACCTTTAAGTGTATATCCCACTGTGCAAGAGGAGGTCGACAAAATAATTAATGATGTTATTATAGAATGTCGTTTGAGTGTATGTAACTATCCATCATATGCGTGCACAAGACCACTGGTTGAGTACATTTAATGCTTGATGCTCACACATTACATAACCATATAGAAACTGTGTGAGATAGACTTATTAGAATAGATGAAATATTAGCTAAGTTTGAGCATGCCAAATACTTTAGCTCAATGGATCTGACTACCAGATACTGGCAGGTGAAGCAGGATGAGGCATCTAAGAAATTCACAGCTTTTTTTTATACGAAAATAAGTCATACCAGTTTAAAGTGTTGCCATTTGGATTGAACATCTCAGTTTCTGTATTTATTTGAGCTTTAGATGCTGTCTTAGGAAAGGATTTGCTACAAGAATTAATCATTTATGTGGATGATGTACTTTTGGTAACCAAAATGTGGAAAGAACATTGTGATTTACTAACAAAAATGTTGGAAAGGTATTTGAGCTTTAGATGCTATCTTAGGAAAGGATTTGCTACAAGAATTAATTATTTATGCGGATGATGTACTTTTGGTAACGAAAATGTGGAAAGAACAACATTGTGATTTATTAACAAATATGTTAGAAAGGTTTAAATGAAAGGTATTATAATCAAGTTTTCAAAGTCATACATTGGTAGAAAAAGAGTTAAAACTTTCATGACATCTAGTAGCAATAAACGGGAATAAACCAGTTCCAGAACCAATTAGAGCACTTAAAGACTGTCCCAAATCTAAGAATACAAATCAATTGAAGTCATTTTTAGGGTTAGTGGCGTTATACCATTGCTACATTTCTGGTCTATTAAAATTTTTGAAACTAAAATCAAAATAGATTTGGGGAGAGGAAGAATCAGAACCTGTAACAACATTAACTTAGCATTGGTGAATGCATCCATTTCAAAACATCCATGTATGGATAAACCATTTAAATTAAGTACTGATGCTTCAGAGTATGGGATAGTTTGTGAAGTATTTCAGGGTGAATGGGAGATCATAACACATTAGCTGTTGCCAGTAGAGCTTTAAGCAACACAAATTAAGCTATGCAGCCACAGAAAAAGTAGTATTAGCTATAGTGTGGCGTATATTGAAGTTTAAAACTTTGATCCAGGGATCTAACATAATCGTACACACAGATTACCAGGTACTAACATTCCTCACGGAAAGCTATTTCTTACACAGTAGATACAGTTGTTGGGTACTATTCTTGCAAGAGTATCACACTGAGATTCATTAATAAAAGGTTAACAAAATGTGGTTCCTGACGACTATCATGTCTTGCATTAGGAATGACTGATGTGGTACAAACATAAGATCCTAGATTTCTTAGCATTGTGCTACACTAATAACGAAGTGTGGAACCTCACCTTACGCACAAGATATAATAGACGGCCCATACTTTACAGGTAAATGGTTAACGCTCAAACAGGGATTAGCCTTGGATGATACGACATCTGAATGGACAACTCACAAAGATGCACTACTCTGAAGAGTGAAGGAAATAAACCTCATGTGGACATTGTGTATACCTTCCTAAGTAGTATTAGATCCTATTATTCACAATGGTTATGGACATTCTGGGGTGAGGAAGCATACAAAGCATATGGTGAAATTCTACTACTTTATGAACTTAAGTAAGAAAGTCTTAACAGTAATCAGAACTTGTGAAGTATGCCACAGAATGAAGGATAACAATCAAGCGGCCCTGTAATACCCAAGGGATTATATGACCTGACTGCAGCTGATTCCTTTGGTCAACTGCCAACAAACAGAGGAGATGTGACAAACATTTGTATTGACTGGATGTTGGTTGAAATATGTAAAACTTTATCCCGTTAAATATGGAAACAGTAATACAGTATCTAAGGAAACACTTCATAGGTATCGGGAAACCTCACAGATTACTGACATATAATGGACTGCAGTTTATCAGTATCGCTGCCTTGAAGTACCACCCTCGAAGTAACCCCTGTGAAATAGTAACGAAGGAAATTTTATCTCTTATTGTTTTATAAAACATACATCTCGGGCTCAACTGATCCTGGATTTTCTGGTAGCGACAAACAAACTGTTATGGATGGGCGGATGATTTGAGGGAGGAGACCAAACAGCAAGGTCATCAGTCCCATATAGTTAGGGAAGGAGGGGGAAGGAAGTCAACCGTGCCCTTTCAAAGGAACCATCCCAGCTTTTGCCAGAAGCAATTTCAGGAAATCACAGAAAAACTAAACCAGGATGGCTGGATGCGGGTTTGAACCGTCGTCATCCCAAATGTGAGTCCATTGCACTAACCACTGTGCCACCTTGCCAACAGTGTTACCAGCCATGGAGGTAATGGATAAGTCATTTGGAGAATCATTATTGAAGATGTTTAGTTGGCCTCAAAGTGAAGTATTAACAATAGAACTACTATAGTGACTAGTAATGAGTAATAAAAAAGGTAGTGTGGAACAAAGAATGGAGCAATATAAGGCTCATGTACATGTATCTGAACTTCAGATTGGTGACTTAGTTTTAATTCGTGGTCATCACTTAAGTTCGAATATTAAAAACGAGACGAGTAAATTTCTTCCTAAATATGTAGGACCATATAGAATTAGTGGAATTCAAATCAAAAAGGATTATTCTTAATAAAATCAACAACTGGGAAGGATACGGACTCTATAATATAGAAATGGTAAAACAACTCAAAAATAAAGAATACTCAGAGGAGATCATGAATGTTATCTTAAATGATTTAAATGCTACTTATTAGAGAAAAACATTTAACAATATATTTAGTCAGATTGAAAATACAGCCAGACATGGAGTTTGATTTTATCTTGCACTGTTATCTACTCTTACACAGACTACTTAGTAGTGATGTACTAATAAAGAAATGATTGGTTTTATAAACGGAGGTTTAGTATAAATATTCGAACTCCCGCAAGTCAACCAAGTCGTCAAACATTAGACTCTATTAGGATACATTTAGAACAGGGCTAGTTTAATAACCACCAGAAAATATGAACATAACTTGCTTCTATCAAGTCCAGCACATGAATTACTTAAATGTCTAATCTCATTTCTTCATTCGTTCTTAACAATCCTCACAGTCATTAAACCACCAAAGAATAGCACAGGCTCTTTTCTACACATACACTGAAACTCTATGGATCGTACAGCAGGTACTTGTCAGCCGTCGTTCAGCCGCCGTGTCCACATTTTGAACGTGATTGCAAACACACAAACATGCAATGCGCAGTAGGTCGGATTTGGCTCTCACACTTCTACTTAAAATATCGTGGGTTCGAGACAGAGGAAGGCCAAGTGGTTCAAGAATTTACACGGAAATTCTTGAAGCACTACAGTACCTGTTAGATATAAAGGGAAAGCCAGTAGAGAGATGAGGAAACCACGAAGGTCAGGTGGAGAATACATACTTGGGAAGTTGTGGGCAATTCGAATGTCGAGAAGGAAAACAACACAGAATATTCAATAGAGTAGTATGCAAAGGATGTGGTGCACTTTGTAGATAGGGAGTAAGGAGCTTTATGGTTAAGTCGCCCCATAAAAGGGAACTTGTACCAGGTTCTGGCGGAAGGGATGACCCCAACCATATTTATATTGAGGAAAGGAGAAGGTATGTCGCATCATAAAAAGATAAAAAGGGGAAAGAGTACTTGTACCTAGAAAGACTGAGAAATGAATAGTTGTTACAAAGGAAAATTATTCAAGGGCATAGATCCGAAACAATGAAAAGCTTTCTCCAGACTAAACAAATAAAAAAAAAAAGAAAGACTAGTTAGTAATTTTATGTGAGTTACCTGTCTCAATCTTCATGGTTAAGTAACTTTGTGTTCTGGAATTTGATCCTTAGAACAAGGTCTTATCTAAAAGAGGAGTATACAAGGATTAATATGAAAGAAAAGGCACCTTAAGCACAAAGACCTTCCACAGTTGTAAGCACAAAAGTGTAAATGCCTGTATGTATAACCAGATATTTGTCTGAAATGTAGTATTCTCAGAGGATTATTAATACCTTGAAAGTAGTCTACAATAGTGAATATTGAGTAATTAGAATAATTGGAAGTTAAATATTATGAAACTGTTGACAGGCCAAATGATATAAAATGTATTATTGAAAAATGTATTATGAAAAAAAGGAGAGAAGAAATGCAACAGCATAAGTAATGAAGTAAAAATGAGGACCTTCATAGGACATCCTCCATTCATGTTGGGGAGCTTGTGGCGTTAAAACATCTGCATGAAGAAAGAGAAAGGTTTTAAGTTGAGGGAGAACTATCAGAAGCAGTAAACTGCCACTAAGCTTTTTGTTTGTGCTGAGCTGCCTGTCTAGCGAAGATGGACATTCAGCGTGTCTCCACTTGCTATAGTGGGCATGTGTCATTCCATGCAGATATGAGTGGAAAGTGTCATGAAGATTGTTCGTGGAGATGACAGAAGGCTTTAATTAGCAGTGTAAAATGGTAAAAATACACTCCTGGAAATGGAAAAAAGAACACATTGACACCGTTGTGTCAGACCCACCATACTTGCTCCGGACACTGCGAGAGGGCTGTACAAGCAATGATCACACGCACGGCACAGCGGACACACCAGGAACCGCGGTGTTGGCCATCAAATGGCGCTAGCTGCGCAGCATTTGTGCACCGCCGCCGTCAGTGTCAGCCAGTTTGCCGTGGCATACGGAGCTCCATCGCAGTCTTTAACACTGGTAGCATGCCGTGACAGCGTGGACGTGAACCGTATGTGCAGTTGACGGACTTTGAGCGAGGGCGTATACTGGGCATGCGGGAGGCCGGGTGGACGTACCGCCGAATTGCTCAACACGTGGGGCGTGAGGTCTCCACAGTACATCGATGTTGTCGCCAGTGGTCGGCGGAAGGTGCACGTGCCCGTCGACCTGGGACCGGACCGCAGCGACGCACGGATGCACGCCAAGACCGTAGGATCCTACGCAGTGCCGTAGGGGACCGCACCGCCACTTCCCAGCAAATTAGGGACACTGTTGCTCCTGGGGTATCGGCGAGGACCATTCGCAACAGTCTCCATGAAGCTGGGCTACGGTCCCGCACACCGTTAGGCCGTCTTCCGCTCACGCCCCAACATCGTGCAGCCCGCCTCCAGTGGTGTCGCGACAGGCGTGAATGGAGGGTGCCAATGATGGTCGTATGCGTGTTTGGCGCCGTGCAGGTGAGCGCCACAATCAGGACTGCATACGACCGAGGCACACAGGGCCAACACCCGGCATCATGGTGTGGGGAGCGATCTCCTACACTGGCCGTACACCACTGGTGATCGTCGAGGGGACACTGAATAGTGCACGGTACATCCAAACCGCCATCGAACCCATCGTTCTACCATTCCTAGACCGGCAAGGGAACTTGCTGTTCCAACAGGACAATGCACGTCCGCATGTATCCCGTGCCACCCAACGTGCTCTAGAAGGTGTAAGTCAACTACCCTGGCCAGCAAGATCTCCGGATCTGTCCCCCCTTGAGCATGTTTGGGACTGGATGAAGCGTCGTCTCACGTGGTCTGCACGTCCAGCACGAACGCTGGTCCAACTGAGGCGCCAGGTGGAAATGGCATGGCAAGCCGTTCCACAGGACTACATCCAGCATCTCTACGATCGTCTCCATGGGAGAATAGCAGCCTGCATTGCTGCGTAAGGTGGATATACACTGTACTAGTGCCGACATTGTGCATGCTCTGTTGCCTGTGTCTATGTGCCTGTGGTTCTGTCAGTGTGATCATGTGATGTATCTGACCCCAGGAATGTGTCAATAAAGTTTCCCCTCCCTGGGACAATGAATTCACGGTGTTCTTATTTCAATTTCCAGGAGTGTATATCTTTCATATATTCTCCAATTGTTCTTATTGTTCTTTTTGTTACTGAATTTGGTAAGGAATGAGTACTTGAGGTGGAGGAAAAATGTTTGAGTTAATGTCCACAGGGATAGATGATGTAATATAACCATGTTGTATTGTTAATTAAAGAGCAAATATAAGTTTTAAATGGAAAGAGAGATGATTTTTTTTTTTAGCTAGGTCGCTTTCAGTGTATTCCTCAAATCCTTAGATAGGAGGACCCAATCATGACACAAAGAAGAAGAGGGGCTCGAAATGAATAGCAGGGCCAGCTCTGGATTATTTAATAATGTAGGCGACCATATATTTAATGAAGTTGTGTTGGGCAAGTATACATGGATTTCAAGAAATAAAGAAACTTAGAGCAGTTAAGAACTCAAACCAAGTGAAAACAGTGCAAATAATGTTCAGGTACTGTCTGGTTATCTTGTCTCCTTATGCTGTATTTTATTGAAACAGTATATTTCCTTTTTGCCTTTCTTGCTGTTTTTTTCTTCCTGACAAATCTGGCTCAAACACAGCAATAATCAGGAGTTAATGTTGTTGTGTAAACAACTAGTTTATTTCTATTGTTGGTTCTGGCAGCAAGTATCCTGACAATGATGTCCTACATTGTTATTCTCCCTCTGGGTCTTTCAGAAGCAAAGCACAGTTTGCATTTATCTACTTTTGCTTTAAATGGCAAAGAGCAAATATCGAATTTTGCAAAGACTCTTAGTTTTCAACACCCTATGACAAGACCAAATATCAGCTTTTGACAAAAGTGTTTCAACAGGTTATATGTTGAGCAACAAGCTTGATTTGTAACTTCCAAGATCTAAATTCTGAACAATTGAAATTTATCAACTTTTGAAAAAACACTCCTCAGTTGTTAATTAAAAATGCTGGCTGCAGTGACCGTATTTCTTTATACAAATTATTCTTCATTGGTATGGTGCTGTTTGGCAAGGAGCACTGATAATACGTTGTAGACAATTTTGTACCTGATACTACTGATCGTTGATTGTGGCTATTTGCAAATGTCCTGGTTGCATTACATTTCAATTCTTATGATGGAGGCCACGGTTTGATAATGGCTGTCATGTACGAAACTGGTCACCACAGGTAAAGGAGACTGCTTACTGCAACTTTGGCAGAATTACAAAGAACAGTTTTAATAAAAATAAGTTGCTGACTCACCCTTCCTGCATCATGCTGAAGGTGCACAAACACTTGATTTTGATGTTCTATCAAAATGTTTGTTCACTAGCAATATCTCTGGTAAGAATACGAGTCACCAAAGATTTTGAACAATAACACACTTACAGTCATGTAGAGACCTTATGCTGGACCTTTTATTTTGAAGGCTGTGTAAGTCCATTTTTTTTAAACAAATGAGTTAAAGCATAATTTACCATCAGCTGCTGTAGCAACAAGGGGCCTGCCTCTTCCAGAAGTCCAGTGAGAGAACCTATATAAAATGACACTACATGTCCATATTTCCCAACAACATGCAACTCTACTGCAGGGCATAATGATGATAGCATATTCTCGGATAAAATATTCTCAGGTGAAATAGTCCTCCATTTGGATCGCCTGGTGGCAGCTACTCAGGATGATGTCATCGTCATAAAAAACAAAACTGCCATTTTACAGGGTGGAGCATGGAATGCTAGATCTCTTAATTGGGTAGTTAGCCTAGAGAATTTAAAAAGGGAAATGGATAGGTTGAATTTTGATATAGTGGGAATTATTGAAGTGCAGTGGCAGGCAGGACAGGACTTGTGGACAGGTCAGTAAAGGGTTATTAGCACAAAATCAAACAGGAATTATGCAAGAGTAGGCCTAATAGTGAGTAAGAAAATAGGAATGCAGGCAAGCTGCTATGAATAGCACAGTGAACACATTATAATAGCCAAGGCACACAATCTACTTCTTGTTCTTGTTCTTCTTCTTCTTCTTCCTTGTCCTTTCCTGGTTCACTATGGGGATCAGCATTATGATGTGTTTTTTATTAATGTTAGTGACAATTGATGGCCATATACACTTCCTGACACCACCACTCACCCCCCCCCCCCCCCCCCCCCCGGAACAGAATTTGTGCAAAGAGTTTGGGCAGACATCTCTGCCCAAACTCTTTGCCTCTGTATATGTCTGCTTGTGTCTGTATATGTGTGGATGGATATGTGTGTGTGCGCGCGAGTGTATACCCGTCCTTTTTTCCCCCTAAGGTAAGTCTTTCCGCTCCCGGGATTGGAATGACTCCTTACCCTCTCCCTTAAAACCCAAATCCTTTCGTCTTTCCCTCTCCTTCCCTCTTTCCTGACGAAGCGACTGGGGGTTGCGAAAGCTAGAATTTTGTGTGTATGTTTGTGTGTCTATCAACATGCCAGCGCTTTCGTTTGCTAAGTATATATAATGTCTGCTTGTGTCTGTGTATGTGCGGATGGATGTGTGTGTGTGTGTGTGCGAGTGTATACCTGTCCTTTTTTCCCTCCTAAGGTAAGTCTTTCCGCTCCCGGGATTGGAATGACTCCTTACCCTCTCCGTTAAAACCCACATCCTTTCATCTTTCCTTCTCCTTCCCTCTTTCCCGACGAAGCAACCAGGGGTTGCGAAAGCTCGAATTTTGTGTGTAAGGGCAAAAGACTCGCATAAAATGTAAAATAAATGGTACGTGTGTACCATGTCAATAGCTGTACTTAGCTCAAACGTCAGAAGCCTGCTTCCTCACCCCACCCCACGTTCAGTGGGCCATGGGCTCTCAGGTAAACTGAGGTGGCGCCGGCAGATAGGCTGTGAGAATGCTGGAAAGGAACGTACATGCGCAAATTGAGAAATCGTCTTCTTCCATGTGATTGGCATAAAATATGTTAGAAAAGTGATCCAATGACTGGGTCGAAGGCACAGAAAGTTAATGCGTGTGTATGTATAATGTCCTAGCTCGAGGACGATTTTATAGAACTATAGAACATGGATAGGCTGAAACTATATAAGTGGAATAGCAAATTCCACGGATGATCAAAACACATGCACACAGGACAGACAAAATACCATCAGCTAGAAGCAGGCTAAAAATATGGGGGATGAATAACTCATTTTTCAATTACTTGGATAAGCATGTAAAGTTATTATATTAAATTCTAGGTACTATTGACCAGCATAGGGTCAAATTAGTATGACAAGCTCCAGTATTTCTAATACGGTCCAAATAGCCATTCCCACTTAGTTATAATCATCCAAGTCGAATAGGATGATGCAAGGATGTTTTTAGCCATATTCATTCCAAGTCCGAGCTCTGGCTTAAAATTAGGAAATAAATCCTTAACTTTTTAAAAAAACATTGAAGTGATGTCATACGTCTCTTCACGCATATACATATAATTTTGCTTACCACTGTGGTAACACCCGATAACACTAATCACTTTGACATCTGTCAGTCAGTTGATAATAAGGGTGATGAAAGCGACGTTGTACATCCTTTCACACATTTATGTTAAGGCCGTTACATTATTTGACCTTTCACATCAACAGCTATTAGAACACAAAGGTAATTTGTCTGTTCCATGCTATATCCGTTCACAGATCTCACTTGATTAAGCTTCATGGTTCAGTACATCAAGTACCTGATTTTAAGAAACTAGTTTACCTTTAGGTTCTTTTTACACTATTTTGGTACATATTCGATAGCACTACTCAAAATGACCTCTGTTGGTCATTAGATACTAAGGGCGATGAAGGCGGCATTGTATGTCCTTTCACGCAATTTCATTAAGCCTGTTGTACTAATTTGACCCTTTTCTGGTCAATAACACTTAGAATTTGATATAATAACTTTACACGCTTATCCAAGCACAGTCATCACCGACCCCATGTAATTCAAGAATTGGGTTATTCATCCCCCATATTTTTAGCCTGCTTCTAGCTGATGGTATTTTGTCTGTCCTGTGTGCACGTGTTTTGATCATCCGTGGAATTTGCTATTCCACTTATATAGTTTCAGCGTATCCATGTTCTATAGTTCTATAAAATCGTCCTCGAGCTAGGACATTATACATACACACGCATTAACTTTCTGTGCCTTTGACTCAGTCATTGGATCACTTTTCTAACATATTTTATGCCAATCACATGGAAGAAGACGATTTCTCAATTTGCGCATGTACGTTCCTTTCCAGCATTCTCACAGCCTATCTGCCGGCGCCACCTCAGTTTACCTGAGAGCCCATGGCCCACTGAACGTGGGGTGGGGTGAGGAAGCATGCTTCTGACGTTTGAGCTAAGTACAGCTATTGACATGGTACACACGTACCATTTATTTTACATTTTATGCGAGTCTTTTGCCCTTTTGGGCATTCTGTATTAATGTTGGACCATGCCTCCTTAGGCAGTTTGTAGTTTTAGTGTGTTCCGAAGAAGGTGTGGTTACCCGTGCCAAAACCTAGGTCAACATCTAGTTTCTACTTGCAATGGAGGCAGACACTTTATAATCATTAAATTATTCACAATTGCTGACGCACTGCAATGTTAAAAGTTCTCAAATACTCCTAAAATGCAAGAGGGTGATATACAAATGTAATGCATCCTAATATTGATTTATGCAGTGAAGATGTGGGCAATGAAGTGAAGACACAAGAGTAAAGTATCAATGCGTGAAAGTAAGTTACCATGGAGCACGACAGAAGTCACAAGATTGAGACATTACGAATGCAGTGGTACCCATCCACACAAAGGATACTCAAAGAAATCCATGATATGAAAGTAGAGGGTAAGAGGCCACGCAGAATCTTAAGGGATGGTTGGCTGATCGGAGGATAGTAAGCACTGCGAAAGTGAGGGGACAGAACTGGAAAACTGGGCTCTGAGAAATGGTCAAAATACAATTTGAGACTGGAAACTGTTAAAGATGATTATACCGATAGTAATAAAAAAAGAGAATAGTAGTAGAATCTAATCCTAACTTGTAATTTTGTTGCAGAGGCCAAATCATTTAACTAAGAAAGAAAATGCTTAGAGTGTAACAGCATTTGTGCATCTGAATTTTCCTTAACTATGTTTGTTTAATATAAGTGAAGATATCAAGAAGTTGGGAAAAAAACATGATATGCATATTGAAACTTCCTGGCAGATTAAAACTGTGTGCTGGACCAAGACTCGAACTCGGGACCTTTGCCTTTTGCGGGCAAGTGCTCTACCATCTGAGCTACCCAAGCAGCTGGTAGAGCACTTGCCTGTGAAAGGCAAAGGTCCTGAGTTTGAGTCTCGGTCTGGCAAACAGTTTTAATCTGCCAGGAAGTTTCAAATCAGCACACACTCCACTGCAGAGTGAAAATCCCATTATGGATTATATACATATTGTTTATTACAAGCCAACTCTTATTTGATGAAGATGGTGTGGTGCAATATGCTTTTTAACCTTTTTTAAAAGTATTTAAGAGAAAAGTCAAACCTACATTTCTAGCATTTGTAGACTTAGAGAAGGCTTTTGACAATGTTGACTGGAATACTCTCTTTCAAATTCTGAAGGTGGTAGGGGTAAAATACAGGGAGCGAAAGGCTATTTACAATTTGTACAGAAACCAGATGGCAGCTATGAGAGTCGAGAGGCATGAAAGGGAAGCAGTGGTTGAAAAAGGAAAAAAAATTGGAGTAGGAATAAAAAGCCATGGAGAATAAATAAAAACTTTGAGGTTCGCCAGTCAGTAATTCTGTCAGAGACAGCAAAAGAAGAGCAGTTGAACAGAATGGACAGTGTCCTGAAAGGAGGATATAAGATGAACATCAACAAGAGAAAAACAGGGATAATGGAATGTAGTCAAATTAAGTCAGGTGATGCTTAGAGATTAGATTAGGAAATGAGACACTTAAAGTAGTACATGAGTTTTGCTATTTGGGGAGCAAAATAACTGATCGCAGTCAAAGAAGAGAGGATATAAAATGTAGACTGGCTATGGCAAAGAAAGCGTTTCTAAAGAAGAGAAATTTGTTAAAATTGAGTACATATTTAAGTGTCAGGAAGTCTTTTCTAAAAGTATTTGTATGGAGTATAGCCATGTATGGAAGTGAAACATGGACAATAAGCAGTTTAGACAAGAAGAGAATAGAAGCTTTTGAAATGTGGTGCTACAGAAGAATGCCGAAGATTAAGGATGGGTAGATCATGACTAATGAGGAGGTACTGAATAGAATTAGGGAGAAAGGGAATTTGTGACACAACTGGACTAGAAGAAGGGATCGGTTGGTAGGACACATTCTGAGGTATCACGGGATCACTAATTTAGTACTGGAGGGAAGCATGGAGGGTAACCAAGAGATGAATACACTAAGCAGATTCAGAAGGTTGTAGGTTGCAGTAATTTCTCGGAGATGTGGAAGATTGCACAGGATAGAGTAACATGAAGAGCTGCGTCAAACCAGTCTCTGGACTGAAGACCACAACAACAACAACAACAACAACAACAACAAGAGGAACACTTAAATACAGGGTTTTGTGTGTCTTGCGCCAATACAGCTTACTGTTTACAGGAGAGCCACATACATGGCTTTAATAAGCCATATTGGCCCTACTATATTTATTCCTCATTCTGAACAAAAATGACACAATATGGGCATAATTTTCTTTTGCCAGACATGGCTAACCATACCTAATTATGCTTTCCTGGGCAAATTTCCCAAGGCAGTCTAAAATGAGCCTTCAATAATTGGCTTCTGAGAAAGCACTGCTGCATTTGGCTTGAAGAAAGAGTATTGTCTGAAGATGCACAATTTAGTCTGTGGAGATTCATGAATTTGTTTTACTTCTCAAAACTTTCAGAGTGATGAAGATACATTTTATTTTCCTTTGGCTGTATTCCGTATTCGTGACTCTCCTCATTTTGAGGAATCCAATATACAGAATGTCTCAGGAGGAATTATAAACATTCAGGGATATGACAGAAAAGATCATTTGAAGCAAATATTAACCATTCCTCCTGGAACACTTCACATGTTTTATAAAATCACTTATATACAGGCAAATTAGCATGTTGTGTTGTTTTGGGGGAGGAGACCAGACAGTGAGGTCATCAGTCTCTTCGGATTAGGGAAGGACGAGGAAGGAAGTTGGCTGTGCCCTTCCAAAGGAACCACAGCCATGCCGTTTCAAAGGAACCGTCTCGGCTTTTGCCTGAAGCGATTTAGGAAATCACAGAAAACCTAAATCAGGATAGCTGGACGCAGGATTGAACTGTCGTCCTCCTGAATAATTAACATGTACATACAGCCCAAGTACAAGGGATTTAAATGAAAAATGCTGCAATTTAGTGGCACATAAAAAAGCTTGAGTTTCCAAATGGACTTCACAACAACATACAGTAGAGAGCACTGGTTATTTCCCTCCCCCGAATGATTCTCTATTAATTGAAGTATCTGTTATTTAGAAATAATGCGCAATTTTGGAAACACATCTTATCTGTCCGAGGATTTAGATGTAAACAGAAGAGCATAATATGTTCTACTGAGCTACTGATCCAAAAACACTGCCCATCTCTTAGATATCTTTTACAGCAGTATCATGTGTCAAAGTATTCTTATTTGAAATGTGTTTGTGTATCCACTCAATTAAAAGCAGAACACCAGTGACAGTAGATCCACATACATCATCTCAAATTTAAGACTGCAACCATGCGGTTACTGTGACAGGAAGTAGGAATGGCTTTACTACTCTATTTTCTGGTAGTACCAAAGGTAATCCCTTGTTATAAAATCTCTGTCGTCAAAACAGAGAAAGCAAGTCAACTTACTCATTTACTTTTCACCAAGACTGAAAAATATTATGCTCATGCAGGTGACAGCACAGGATCTCAAGAAACAAATAGGATGTTACACTTCATCATATTTACATTATAAGGCAAAAATTGTTTCTAAGGTCAGCTGACTGTGAGCCCCCATCCCTTTTTCCCTTCTGGAAGTTGGTTGTAGATGGGTGAGGTTTGCAGACCACTCTGTTGTGTTTGCTAAAGTTAGCAGGATGCACGAAGTATCTTTTAGCTGTCGACAGAAAATGAAGCTTTATGTAAATAAATGGCAACATTCAGTCAAGATAAATAATATGCAGTCATGCATTCTTGACTTGCATTGTATATTAACCAGTCAAGATAAACTATCAATGGAGTAAGCCATGCGTTGACAGTGTTATGGATACGAAAAATGAGCACGAGTACATGTGACACTTCAAAGAAGGAAGAATCATGTGATAATGAATCAAAGAAGCAACAACGACAAACAACCTGACTGATGACATGACTACATGTGTAAATAAAAGGTTGTGGAAGGCCACCAGACAAGACAGAAATTAGGATCTGTGCATACTACTGTGCTTAAAGAACTGAAAATGTGTGAAGTTTAATTGTGATGGGTGTTATGAAATCTGGCATATTGCCATAACACAGTAAAGGTGACAATTTGTCATGTGGCATGTCTTTTCCTCAGCATTCATATTGTAAGAGATATTTACATAATTTTACCACCCTGAAATGAAAAAGATGGTCAATGCAATTGGAACCCACAAATTAACAGTTACTGAAAAAAAATCTGAGCTACTTTCAGTACAATGAAAATAATGGCATCTATGTTTTGCTTGCCATTGCATAATCATCACAGTTCACATGACACTTGTACTGTCCCCTGGTTAGGATTTACTGAAAACTGACAGTATAATTCTTTTATTTGTAATATAGTGCCCTCATCTGAGGTAGTTTTACTTAGCTTCAGTCCTCTATTGTTGGCCACCATTGCTATCGACCTAACTAATTTTGTCAATTGTGGGTCTTCAAGCCTACTTACTTTCGATAAAGTTCAGCCAATCTTTTTCCAAGGTTAAAGGGAAATATTTAAAATGAAAATTTCTTGGTTTTGGCAAAAACAGTGCTCATACTGGACATATGCTTTCAAGTATGTTCAGCTTACCGTATTCACCACCCCAGTGATCATGGAATATTAATTAAATATACAGGCTGGTTGTAAAGTGAAAATTAGCAACACTGCAATACACCTTTACATGCAAACAAATCCATTTTTGAGTGAAATCCCTGAGAATATCGATTCATGCTCTACTGAAATTTATTACCCTGACATGCATAGAAGTAATGTAAGGGAACGTTTTGCACTTTTACCCACAAACAGTTAAAAATAGTGACCTAGCATCAGAGTGTTGTTGGAGTCATAACTGCTGACTATTAATGTGGTTTTCTGCAAATAATATCAATTTTCAATGCAAGGATTAAAAATAGCAACTTTAACTTTCATTTGCATTTGAAATATATTTAAAGATAATTGAAACCACAACACAATACACTACACAAACACGATGGTAGTGCCTGCTTCTACAACCATTTTTCACAGGTGAATTTCTTTGCAAAAAGAACAAGTGGAAAAGTGAGAGTGTGTGTGTACAATTTTTTATTAGGACAATTTCCATACTCATGGAATATTACTAACTCGCGAATATCAGTGACAAAGAAAACTGTGACCAGCAACGTTATTTTGAATTAGTAACTTATTTGATTATTATGAAAAGAACAGATTGTTACTCACCATACAGTGGAGACATTGAATAGCAGACCGGCAAAAAAAAAAAAAAAAAAAAAAAAAAAAAGAGAAGGGGGGGACTTCTAAACATGTGAGCTTTCGGCAAAAAGGCTTTTTTCTAAAGTAGACAAAACACACACACACACACACACACACACACACACACACACACAAGCAGAATTCACACACACACACACACACACAGAAACACACACACACACACACACACACACACACACTAACAAGCAAAATTCACACACACATGAGGACTGTCTCCGCCCAACGAGGCCAGCCTCATTGTCATTGTCATTATTTCATCCTGCATTTTCCATTATTTAATTTATTCCAATGTGGGTTTCATATTTCAGTCATGACAAAAACATTTAGTTCATGTATCAGAACACTGAGGTCTGCTTAACTGATGTATGATAAACGGAACTACTAGTCAGACTGAACTCAGGAGTTATTCTACATTTCTTGCTTACCTTATATTGGTTCTGACAATTTTTTCCTCAGTAATGGAGGTCACATTGATGCAGCTATCAAGCTTCAATATCAGTGATATGGGAAGTGTGGTATCTCCAACTGGGACGATAAGTGACTGAAGCTTTAATTATTTGAGAGTAAATACTACACCAGGGGAAAAAAGGGAGACCTTGCAAACTGAATGAACCTTATTAGAAGTTATTGTTTTGGTATTACTTCCATCCTCTATTAATACTGCAACATGAACATGAGTTAACATACATCTGTAGAGAATCACAAGGTGTTAGCTTCCATCATCATACTGTAACAATCATCAGCTCAAACACACGAATCTAATATTCAGAGTAACATACCTGAACACTATGTAGTTCTTGAGGGGAATTCTGGCAAATATCATTTCTGTCTGAAAATAAATTAAAAAACAGACTATTAAATGGAAAATATGGCTGAAGTCATAATCACAGAGACCATCAACACAGAAATATGGAAAATGCTATCAATCTAACAATACAGTCAATTTTAAATTTATGAGACAGCACAAGTATAAACCTAAAACACAGTAACCTAGGGAAGTGGTTGAAAAATATAAACAAATGGAATGGAATAAATCTGAGTCGCGTCCTGCATTCACATATCATGTGAGGCTATATATAAATCTTTCTTGACTTTAGAAACTGATTTAAATTCTGCAAGTATCAGACAACTCAATAAATGTACACTCGCAAAACCTTCCACACAAACACACAAGATTGGTTGGTTGATTGATTAGGAGGTGCAGACCAAAGAGTGAAGTCATCGGTCCCATCGGATTAGGGAAGGATGGGGAAGAGAGTCGGTGTTGCACTTTCAAAGGAATCACCCCATCATTTGCCTGAAGTGATTTAGAGAAATCATGGGAAACCTATATCAGCGTGACTGGATGCAGGTTTGAACTACTGCCCTGCTGAATGAGAGTCTAGTGAGCTTACCACTGTGCCACCTTGCTCGGTACACATAAGACATACCTATGCCATAACATCGCAGGTTAATACAAAGTAAATTCAAGCAAAGTATCACAATAAACACATATGTCTGTTGGACTGGGCAGAAACTGTTTGAGGCAATCGGCAATGAGCTTTGTACACATGACAGCTTCCTAATTTAAACAAGAAAAACACACACACACACACACACACACACACACACACACACACACACACTCTCTCTCTCTCTCTCTTTTATTTAGCAGAGGGAAGGTTTTCAATAAGTTCTTTGTGCTTTGGGAAAAACCATACTGTTTATGAAAATGAAACAGCATGAATAACCATAATTTTGCAATGATAACTTTTTTCGGTGGTACAACAATATAGTTACGTAACTTACACATTCCACTAAGCAGCCAGTCATTAACGTGTATGAAACAGTTAATTCAGTTATGAACACACTTCATCATTTTAAAACAGCATGGTACAGTAAACGTTACAATTTTCGAATGTTTTTCAACATTGCAATTACCTTCAACCACGTATTTCATAATTTACCGACAGAAGATTGTACGACTTCAGCAGAATTTTGAGACAAGATTCCAGGGCCCACATAGCATGCAAAATTAAATGATTTTATTGGCATTTTGTTTTCTGTAGTACCAGATACTTTCTATCTGAAGTAGCTCATTAAGATAATTCTACTCTTAAAGGACAGGTTAGAATCTTGAACATGGTACAGAGGTACTCGATGCACATCATACACATAAAAGAATTTCTCTTCTCAAAGTAAACAGAAATGCGTTAAGATCATGTCTCCTGTTTGAGTTACCTTTTTGTTGTGAATAACTTTTTCTGCCACAAAAAGGAAAAAAAACCAGACTAAAAGGTCCCAGCTTGACAATCCAGAACTGACAGATGTTTTCTGACTTGTGACAGCACGGTGTACAGCACACAATATTTCTTTACTCATAAATAAAAAATAAGTATATGTTACATAAATGAGTAAATATTTGCATTTGTGCCTAAGTTTTTATTTTTTCTGTTCACCAGAGTCTATTATAATTACATTTCCACAGCAACATTTTGCTCATTAGCCATTATCTGGTGATGTTGAATGGACAGTCCTGAGCCATCAACAGAAGCAGAAGTAACTTCACGTGTGACCCAGGGAAGTGTGATGGGACTCTTGTAATTCAGCTGCACATTTATGACCTGGCAGACAATACTAATAGTACCTTCAGACTTTTCAAATATGATCTATGATTAAGTACTGCCTGAAAAAAGCTGGAGAATATTCAATCACATATTGATAAGATTTTAAATATTTTAGAAAATCGCTAGTCAGTTTGGATTACTTTGCTTATTGGGCAAATATGCTATGCTGCATATCCAGAATAAGGGGCATTCAAACACTATCATAGGCAAAAATCTAATCCACAACAGCAATCGAGATCCATATTTCTGAAAACCACTTGGAAGATTTAGGAATGTCCCACAGGGTTGCTGCAAGAAAACAACTGTACACCTATAGTATGTCCTTCAAAAACCTGATTGAACAAAAATCATGAAACACAAATTTTTAATCTTAGTTAAAGCATGTAAGGTAACAGGTGAAACTGTGTGTGTAAAACAGAGTTATCCACAAATACATGAAGCTATTACCCTCTGTGTGGATAATTTGTATGGATATTTAATTTTCTATGTTTATTTAACAATAAATTTACAGATTAATAATTGTTGAGGATTTTAAATAACATAATGTGAAATGGTGTGAGAGAATACAGTAGTAGTTTGATGAGGAATTTGGTTCTGGTTCATGTACGAGTAAAAAAAAAAAGAAATAAAAAAAGACAAGAAATTATAGTATTTGATAACAATAATTGTGCAAAAATTGTTTAAAGTATTTGTTTGAAGTATTTGAATATTATAAAAAATGTTTTTGTAGACGAATGATGGTCAGTTATATGGATATTAGTTTGACCGGAGTAGTGTCTCACATGCCAAAACTCAGGACAGAGCAAGCAAGGCAGAGACCATGATCTTCTTCTGGCTGGAGCCATGTTGGTAAGGGAGGCTTAACTGCTTAGGGGCTGCGTGTGTGAGTTCCGAGATAGGAACATTACAGTAGCCTATAGGATTAATGCGATCTTAATGTTTGGTGTATCAGTTTGTGAGTTCAGAATTTAAGCTGTGAACGTAGTGCAACTTATAGTGATTGTGATATAATGAACTGTTTATTTTCTTGCAACTGCACTGTAACACTGTGTATAGTATATGTAGGACCATCATTCATAGCAAAGTGATCTACTATGAATGAAGCAAAAGTAAATTCAAACATGTGTTAAATGTACATTAATACCCCAAGGGTCACAGCTTTAATTCCCAATTTCATTACTTAATTTACTCATGTCTTACATATCAGTATTTCACTGACTGATCTCTTAGGTCACCTTAATAATAGATATTTGCTTATGTAAGGGCAAATGCAACAGTGTGCAACAAAACCCTTGTGTAGATGAGCCATTTAACATGTTGCGCCCTCACTCTCTGCTGGATTGGTAGCAGTAGCGTTATCACCAGGAAAAATATAAAGTTGCAAGCAGTTTTAAAAATGTGGTAGTGTATTGATGCTGCTGAATACCATTGTCTATCATTATACTGAGTGTAATAACACACTCAAGGGTACTTAATGCAGAGTACTTTACAGATATGTGTTCAGTGTATGTTATTTGAAATTCTCTATTTTTTTGCACATGCACTTTGTGTACGACTACATAAATATATACTCCTTTCCTTGCTGTCTGTGTTACTCCATGAGCCAATTCTTCACCCCGCCCCATTAAAGGGACGACTTCTTTAACTTCCATTCAAAACACCACCTTACAGTGAATGTTTTATATACACTAAGTACATTAATTAAAGAAAACAAACACATCAGTAAGACCTTAAATTGCATAAAAGCTACTTTAACATTAGTGTATCAAAATTGTTGCTAATTGTAGGATGCGTGTAAGAAATAACATACATGCCTTAGATAGTTTTTTGCCATAACCAACACATATCAACCACACTACATGAAGTTATGGCTACCGTGAGAAAATGTTTACTTGAATAATGGACTGTATCACTGTAACAAATTGGAATATGAACCCTACCTACATTGCCCAAGTCATGCATACATTGCATATGAGACAGAAAACATGAGAGTAACAAAACACCTTCAGTACTCTTGATTCACTACCAACTCTGCCTTTTGAGAATAATGAATTGGAGAAGTGAGTGACTTGGCCCACATCAGACACAAATAACGTCTCAGAAAGGAAATATACCTGTAATAAGTAAAAGACGTAAGAGAGAGTATCAAATTGATACTCCAAGTCTCATTGAACACCCGTTATGATTCGCATTAGCCCTGTCTATGAGTGGGTCAAGAACACCTGACATTAGTTTAATAATCTTGTGCTTTAGTACATTTAGAGACTTCAAATACAAAAAATAAATATTATAGGAACATTAAATGCAGAAATAGTAAAAAGATTTTACAGAACATAATAAGCAGCAATCTGTCTGTGTCCCATACCATTTGTTCAAGTATTTACAGACAATTGGTGCCCTGAAGATTCTTTCTTTGCTGTACAATACAGTCTCGATACTTTGAGTCTCTGAAGTGCAAGTTTTCAATAAAGCCAAGTCTCATAAAAAAAAGACCTACTATACAGTGTATTGACCTCAATTTCTTTCCTCCCAACCACTCATAGCACAACACCTGTCAGACAATTCACTCCCATTAGTTGCATCTGCGTCAATGACTCCACACAGATACTTCTCACAGTGTACTGGATAAGAGACTCTTGGATCAAGATAAAGTCAGATGCAGTTTTTAAGTCATGGAGAGAAATTCTACAAGAAAGTAGGCCTAATACAGAAACCAAAGATTTTGGCGATGGGCCAATCACCCTTTGTGATATTTTATTGGAAGATTGTCAGACTGCAAAGAGACAGAAAATGTGGAAATAATGGAGTGGTTAAATCAGACGAACTCTTGGAAGTTATGGAATTTTGTTCTTGTGGATGTCCACAGCCTCAGTAAGTTTTATGAATGAAAACTTGCTTCAAGCAGGCTGTACTCTAATTATTGTCTGTGCTATTAGCTAATGTCAACTGTTGGTCATTTTCAAGCACTTATCACTGCCTTACCTCCACATCACATTTGACTAAGTAGCCAATACATATGTACTGGCACACAACATTTTCATGTACCGGTACATGTATAACACAATACAATTGAGTAATGCCCTTGATTATGTCCATTAGCAACACACATATGAGTAACTTTGCTACACATGCACATGAAAACAATGTGTGCCTTTACATATGTACTAGCCATTTAGTAAAATCTGATGCGAAACTTGAGGATTGTGATAAGAGCGTGAAAATGGTCAAAATTAGCTAAGAGCACAAATAATAAATAAATTACAGCTTGTTTGGTCAAAGTTTTTGTTCTTCTGTAATAGACTTGGGTATCACCCCAAAACAGTGTGAGAATAATGAGGCTGTTGACGAGTCACACTGGTGGGCTACACTACACTTGAGACCGCTATCAACTACATGGAACAGCAGCCTGAGGCGACACCAACTGACCTCCTACTCTTCAGAAGTTGGTGTAGTATTGCTGTGTGTAAATGTTGCAGCTTTGCCAAACAGAAAACACTCCATTATTTTGTGAACTGAACCGTTACCAGACTTAAGTGAAAATCTTTATTTTGCTAATGTAAAAGCCTATGTAAACACTTTGTTCCAGTAAGGTTCATATTTTGACTCCTGTATTCTTTTCAATATCATTTTATTTCTTTCTTCCAAATAAATTTTGATACATCTACATCTACATTTATACTCTGCAAGCCACCCAACGGTGTGTGGCGGAGGGCACTTTATGTGCCACTGTCATTACCTCCCTTTCCTGTTCCAGTCGCGTATGGTTCGCGGGAAGAACAACTGTCTGAAAGCCTCCGTGCGCGCTCGAATCTCTCTAATTTTACATTCGTGATCTCCTCCGGAGGTATAAGTAGGGGGAAGCAATATATTCAATACCTCATCCAGAAACGCACCCTCTCGAAGCCTGGCAAGCAAACTACACCGCGATGCAGAGCGCCTCTCTTGCAGAGTCTGCACTTGAGTTTGCTAAACATCTCCGTAATGCTATCACGGTTACCAAATAACCCTGTGACGAAATGTGCTGCTCTTCTTTGGATCTTCTCTATCTCCTCCGTCAACCCGATCTGGTACGGATCCCACACTGATGAGCAATACTCAAGTATAGGTCGAACGAGTGTTTTGTAAGCCACCTCCTTTGTTGATGGACTACATTTTCTATGGGCTCTCTAAATGAATCTCAACCTGGTATCCGCCTTACCAACAATTAATTTTATATGATCATTCCACTTCAAATCGTTCCGCACGCATAATCCCAGATATTTTACAGAAGTAACTGTGACCAGTGTTTGTTCCACTATCATATAATCATACAATAAAGGATCCTTCTTTCTATGTATTTGCAATACATTACATTTGTCTATGTTAAGGGTCAGTTGCCACTCCCTGCACCAAGTGCCTATCCGCTGCAGATCTTCCTGCATTTCGCTACAATTTTCTAATGCTGCAACTTCTCTGTATACTACAGCATAGTCCGAGTCTTCAACAGTTTGAAGTGATCCCAGTTTTGTTCACCTCAGACTACGACGACTGTACTGTAATGCAAAATATTCTAATAATGGAGCTATCCAAACCTGTCTTGCTGTACATTTACTTTTAAATGAAGGAATATTAGAGTTTAATTCTATGTTGAAGATGATGATGTAGCACAAGCTTGTACTGTACAAGGAAGTGGAAAGTTACTGTATGTGTTCTTTTCACAGGCACTATCCTGGCATTTGCCTTAAGTGGTCTAGAGAAACCACAAAAAAACATTATGGATGGTGGGACAGGGATATGAACAACTTTGCTTCACAATGAGAGTCCAGTGCTTTAACCACTCTACCATATTTCTCAGTATAACTACTCTGCTTCAGGTTCTTTGTTTTGGGGACCAGTAAATCCCTTTAGAAAGTGAAGTTTCTTAAGGACCTCAGTGTAAACCCCAGTGGGGATATACCTATATTTTGAAAGTGCCTTCATTTGATTCTTACTTAACTACAGTTGAACAGTATATGCAGTGAGACAGTCTGTATGCTTTACACTGTGTGCAAAATGGTTCAGGAAAGATCTGGAGGACACTGGAAAACATAACTATTGGTAGCTGTTTCTAAAGTGCAATTACTCAGACTATTCAGCAGAGCACTACATTTAAAGTCTCAATGTGAATTTAAATTTCATTTCACTTGCACTGTAGATACAAACTGTACTTGTAGCTTATACATAATAAACACACATGATCAGTGATTCACAAGTACAAAGATACTAACTGAATGTATGGTAGACTCCACGTAGGAATATCAACAATGTAGGAAAAGACAGATTGCTACTTACCGTAAAGAAGACACGTTAAGTTGTAGACAGGCACAAGATGTTGGAGTTGGTGGTCATGTGTGCATGATATGTGCTTGCCCGTGTCTACAAATGTGTGTGTCTCTCTTTTACTGATAAAGGCTGTGGCCGAAAGCCTTATGTAAGTGTCTTTTAATTGTGCCTGTCTGCAACTTAACGTGTCTTCTTTATGATAAGTAGCAATCTGTCTTTTCCTACATTGTTAAATGCAATGTTGTATTTCCAGCATAGCTCTATAACAGCAATGGTTCCCAACCACAGTGTTTATTACAAGACTGCAGTGTATCACAGTCTGATGATGAAAGAATACATCTCTGCTGCTATCATGGTCCATTAAGTTGTTTAGCATTCATTTGGATGTGACAGACAATGTCAGTCTTTATTGACAAGATGATGATCTAGCACTGTTTACTCGTTTTCTTCTCCGTTATTCTGCATATTCAACCCTCTGCTTATCAGAGTACTATGGTTTTGTCAAGTGAGTCTTCAACTTCCATTCTAAGTGTAACACATTTTAGCTACATTGAGACATTTTGCCCTAAATATATTTCTTTATTTTAGTTTAGATTTATTTATTTATTTTTTCTCCACACTCTAATGCCTCTTAATCCTCTTTAAAATCCATCTGATAGGTGCACCTATTTTCTTGCAATCAACTTACTTCACTGCTCACAATACAGCCACATGAAGTTACTGGAAGGATTAGAATCTTTCTTGATTTTCATGTTTATTTGTAGCGGAATTTTAGTTTATTTTAACAAGCTTAATTAAATTGCAAAACTCTTCTTAGGGGTGGCCTTCTTACTTGCTCACTACATAAACTACTTATTTGTCATCATCACATAAGGTAATTTAGAAATACACATTTACTGACCTCTTCCATGATGTTGTTGTGGTCTTCAGTCCTGAGACTGGTTTGATGCAGCTCTCCATGGTATCTATCTTGTGCAAGCTTCTTCTTCTCCAAGTACCTACTGCAACCTACATCCTTCTGAATCTGCTTTGTGTATTCATCTCTTGGTATCCCTCTACAATTTTTACCCTCCACACTGCCCTCCAATACTACATTGGTGATCCCTTGATGCCTCAGAATGTGTCCTACCAACCAGTCCCTACTTCTAGTCAAGTTGTACCACAAATTCTCCTTCTCCTCAATTCTGTTCAATACCTCCTCATTAGTTATGTGATCTACTCATCTAATCTTCAGCATTCTTCTGTAGCACCACATTTCGAAAGCTTCTATTCTCTTCTTGTCCAAACTATTTATCGTCCATGTTTCACTTCCATACATGGCTACACTCCATACAAATACTCTCAGAAACGACTTCCCGACACTTTAATCTATACTCGATGTTAACAAATTTCTCTTCTTCAGAAACGCTTTCCTTGCCATTGCAAGTCTACATTTTATATCCTCTCTACTTCGACCATCATCAGTTATTTTGCTCCCTAAATAGCAAAACTCCTTTTCTACTTTAAATGTCTGATTCCTTAATCTAACTCCCTCAGCATCACCCGAGTTAACTCGACTACATTCCATTATCCTCGTTTTGCTTTTGTTGGTGTTCATCTTGTATCCTCCTTTCAAGACACTGTCCATTCCATTCAATTGCTCTTCCAAGTCCTTTGCTGTCTCTGACAGAATTACAATGTCATCAGCGAACCTTAAAGTTTTTATTTCTTCTCCATGGATTTTAATACCTACTGCGAAATTTTCTTTTGTTTCCTTTACTGCTTGCTCAATATACAGATTGAATAACATTGGGGAGAGGCTACAACCCTGTCTTACTCCCTTCCCAACCACTGCTTCCCTTTCATGTCCCTCGACTCTTATAACTGCCATCTGGTTTCTGTACAAATTGTAAATAGCCTTTCGCTCCCTGTATTTTACCCCTGCCACCTTTAGAATTTGAAAAAGAGTATTCCAGTCAACATTGTCAAAAGCTTTCTCTAAGTCTACAAATGCTAAAAACGTAGGTTTGTCTTTCCTTAATCTTTCTTCTAAGATAAGTCGTAAGGTCAGTATTGCCTCACGTGTTCCAGTATTTCTACGGAATCCAAACTGATCTTCCCCGAGATCGACTTCTACTAGTTTTTCCATTCGTCTGTAAAGAATTCGTGTTAGTATTTTGCAACTGTGGCTTATTAAACTGATTGTTTGGTAATTTTCACATCTGTCAACACCTGCTTTCTTTGGGATTGGAATTATTATATTCTTCTTGAAGTCTGAGGGTATTTCGCCTGTTTCATACATCTTGCTCACCAGATGGTAGAGTTTTGTCAGGACTGGCTCTCCCAAGGCCGTCAGTAGTTCCAATGGAATGTTGTCTACTCCGGGGGCCTTGTTTCGACTTAGGTCTTTCAGTGCTCTGTCAAACTCTTCACGCAGTATCGTATCTCCCATTTCATCTTCATCTACATCCTCTTCCATTTCCATAATATTGTCCTCAAGTACATCGCCCTTGTATAAACCCTCTATATACTCCTTCCACCTTTCTGCTTTCCCTTCTTTGCTTAGAACTGGGTTGCCATCTGAGCTCTTGATGTTTATACAAGTGGTTCTCTTATCTCCAAAAGTCTCTTTAATTTTCCTGTAGGCAGTATCTATCTTCCCCCTAGTGAGATAAGCCTCTACATCCTTACATTTGTCCTCTAGCCATCCCTGCTTAGCCATTTTGCACTTCCTGTCGATCTCATTTTTGAGACGTTTGTATTCCTTTTTGCCTGCTTCATTTACTGCATTTTTATATTTTCTCCTTTCATCAATTAAATTCAATATTTCTTTTGTTACCCAAGAATTTCTACTAGCCCTCGTCTTTTTACCTACTTGGTCCTCTGCTGCCTTCACTACTTCATCCCTCAAAGCTACCCATTCTTCTTCTACTGTATTTCTTTCCCCCATTCCTGTCAATTGTTCCCTTATGCTCTCCCTGAAACTCTGTACAACCTCTGGTTCTTTCAGTTTATCCAGGTCCCATCTCCTTAAATTCCCACCTTTTTGCAGTTTCTTCAGTTTTAATCTACAGGTCATAACCAATAGATTGTGGTCAGAGTCCACATCTGCCCCTGGAAATGTCTTACAATTTAGAACCTGGTTCCTAAATCTCTGTCTTACCATTATATAATCTATCTGATACTTAGTATCTCCAGGGTTCTTCCATGTATACAACCTTCTATCATGATTCTTAAACCAAGTGTTAGCTATGATTAAGTTGTGCTCTGTGCAAAATTCTACCAGGCGGCTTCCTCTTTCATTTCTTAGCCCCAATCCATATTCACCTACTATGTTTCCTTCTCTCCCTTTTCCTACACTCGAATTCCAGTCACCCATGACTATTAAATTTTCGTCTCCCTTCACTACCTGAATAATTTCTTTTATTTCATCATACATTTCTTCAATTTCTTCATCATCTGCAGAGCTAGTTGGCATATAAACTTGTACTACTGTAGTAGGTGTGGGCTTCGTATCTATCTTGGCCACAATAATGCGTTCACTATGCTGTTTGTAGTAGCTTACCCGCATTCCTATTTTCCTATTCATTATTAAACCTACTCCTGCATTACCCCTATTTGACTTTGTGTTTATAACCCTGTAGTCACCTGGCCAGAAGTCTTGTTCCTCCTGCCACCGAACTTCACTAATTCCCACTATATCTAACTTTAACCTATCCATTTCACTTTTTAAATTTTCTAACCTACCTGCCCAATTAAGGGATCTGACATTCCACGCTCCGATCCGTAGAATGCCAGTTTTCTTTCTCCTGATAACGACGTCCTCTTGAGTAGTTCCCGCCCGGAGATCCGAATGGGGGACTATTTTACCTCCGGAATATTTTACCCAAGAGGACGCCATCATCATTTAATCATACAGTAAAGCTGCATGCCCTCGGGAAAAATTACGGCCGTAGTTTCCCCTTGCTTTCAGCCGTTCGCAGTACCAGCACAGCAAGGCCGTTTTGGTTATTGTTACAAGGCCAGATCAGAAAATCAACCAGACTGTTGCCCTTGCAACTACTGAAAAGGCTGCTGCCCCTCTTCAGGAACCACACGTTTGTCTGGCCTCTCAGCAGATACCCATCCGTTGTGGTTGTACCTACGGTACGGCTATCTGTATCGCTGAGGCACGCAAGCCTCCCCACCAACGGCAAGGTCCATGGTTCATGGGGGGGCTTCCATGATGTCTTCATTGAATTCCATATTACCCTTCCTCTTGTTTTGTTACAATGTTTGTTTTCTCAAAAAAAAAATTAAGTTTTACACCAATCTTTTCACACTTAATACATACACTTTTAATGCCCTTTAACTTTCCGGTGTAAGTTTTTGTTACTATCATATCTGAAGTTGTTGATCTGGTCTTTTTTCATTTATTTTACAAACTGTAAGAGCAGTCATAGTTTTAGTGGTGTTCTGATATTTTCCAAAGATCATTAACATGCCATATCCCACTGCATATGTAGCTCTGAGGCAGATAATAAAAAGTAGTAAAAATCTACCTTCATTAATGGCCAAGTGTTATTGTAATTAAGGTTCAAATGCCAACCCTCAACAGTTTCTGTGCTTCGAGTAGCTTTAGATACTGATGCTGTTCTGCCAATAATGAGGTTTTGTTGGTCTGGAACTTCAGTCAAGACAATGCTTATCAAAAGTGTCACAGAGTGAGTAGAATAGGCTTGGGACATCTTGTCAGCAACTCATAGGCTCTGGTTGTAAAAGAGCTTGGCCTGATGCCAAGATTTACTGAACATAGATATCATGAACCATGGAGCTCGCCATTGGTGGTGCGACTCACTATATTGTGAGTAGCAGCTTCCCTTCTCATAATAGAGGTTGTAGAGAGTTTCAGAGGGAGCATTAAGGAAAGATTGACAAGAACAGGGGAAATGAATGCTGTAGAAGAAGAATGGGTAGCTTTGAGAGATGAAATAGTGAAGGCAGCACAGTATCAAGAAGGTAAAAAGGCAAGGGCTTGGAGAAATCCTTGTGTAACAGAAGAGATACTGAATTTACTTGATGAAGGGAGAACATATAAAAAAAAATGCAGTAAATGAAGCAGGTGAAAGGGAATACATTAAAAAATGAGACTTACAGGAAGTGCAAAATAGCTAAGCAGGAACAGAAAGAGGGGAAATGTAAGCATTTAGAAGCATGTTCCACTAGGAGAAAGATAGATACTGCCTACAGGAAAATTAAAGAGGTGTTTAGAGAAAAGAGAAGCCGCTGCATGAATATCAAAAGCTCAGATGGAAAAACAGACCAGACCAGACCAGACTAGGAAAGCTGAAAGGCGGAAGGAGTATATAAGGGTCTATACAAGGTAAATGAACTTGAAGACAGTGTTATAGAAATGAAAGAGGACCTAGATGAAGATGAGATGGGAGATATGATGCTGCGAGACAAATTTGACATAGCACTGACAGACTTCAGTCTAAACAAGGCTCTAGGAGTAGATGACATTCTGCCAGAACTACTTACAGCCTTGGTAGAGCCAGCCAGGACAAAAATCTTCAATCTAGGGTGCACGATGTAAGAGACAGGTGAAATACTCTCAGAGTTCAAGAAGAATGGAATAATTCCAATTTCAAAGAAAGCAGGTGCTGACAGGTGTGAACATTATTGAACTATCAGTTTACTGCATCATGGTTGCAAAGTACTAACACAAATTCTTTACAGAACAATGGAAAAACTGCAGAAGTTGACTTTGTAGGAGATCAATTTGGATTCTGGAGATGATGATGATGATGATGATGATGATGGTTTGTGGGGTGCTCAACATTGAGGTCATCAGCACCCGTACAAGTTCCCAATCTTTCCAGTTGCAATATCTCCACTTCCCAAGTGATGATGAGGACAACACAAACACCCAGTTCCCGGTGGAGAAAATTCCCGACCCAGCCGAGAATCAAACCTGGGATCCAGAGGTAGCAATGCTAGCCACTAGACCAAGAGCTGCGAACCTTGGATTTTGGTGAAATGTAGGAACACGCAAGGCAATACTGAGACTGTGACTTAACTTAGAAAACAGGTTAAGGAAAGGCAAACCTATTTTTATAGCATTTGAAGACTTAGAGAAACCTTTGACAAAATTGACTGTCTTTGAAATTCTGAAGGGCCCAGGGGCAAAATACAGGGGGCAAAAGAGAATTTAAAACTCATACAGAAACAAGACAGCAGTTATAAGAGTCAAGGGGCATGAAAGGGAAGCAGTGGTTGAGAAGGGAGTGAGACAGGGTTGTAACCTATCCCTGATGTTATTCAATGTGTACATTAAGTAAGTAATAAAGGAGACCAAAGAAGAATCTGGAGTGGGAATTGAAATTCAGGGAGCAGAAATAAAAATTTTGAGGTTTACCGACAACACCGTAATTCTGCCAGAGAAAGCAGGCAGCAAAGGAGTTGGAAGAGCAGTTGAATGGAACGGACAGTGTCTGGAAGGGAAATACAAGATGAATACAAACGAAAGCAAAAGACGGATAATGGAATGTAGTCGACTTAACCCAAGTGATGCTGAGGGAATTAGATTAGGAAAAGGGATACAAGTTTTGGTAGTTGGGCAGCGAAATAACTGATGATGGCTGAAGAAGACAGGATATAATATGTAGACTGGCAATGGCATGAAGTGAGTTTCTGAAAGTATTTGTATGGAGTGTGCACATGTGTGGAAAGTGAAACATGGACGATGTGGAGCAACAGAATGTTGATTACATGAGTAGGTCACATAACTAACAAGACGGCACTGAACAGAAATGGCGAGACAAGAAATTTGTGGCACAATCTGACTAAAAGAAAGGATTGATTGAGAGGACACATTCTGAGACATCAAGAGATCACCAATTTAGTACTGAAGGGAAATGTGGTGGTGGGGGGTAAAAATTGTAGAGGGAGACCAAGAGAAGAATACAGTAAGCAGATTCAGAAGGATGTAGGTTGCAGTAGTTATTTTGAGATGATGAGGTTTGCAAAGGATATAGTGGCATGGAGAGCTGCATCAAATCAGTCTTTAGACGGGCGAAGACGACGATGACAACAACAACAACAACAACAACAACAACATATATTATACTTTTGTTTGGAGTAAGTTTTATGTCATACATATACTTCATATGGTAAGTAAAGATCTCTGACAACTTGCAGCACTGTAGGCAACTTTCTACCATGAAGTGTCAAAGCACTGACTGCAGGCCGTAGTTGCCTGGAACTGTGCTAAAACTGAGGCACTGTCATAGAGAAGTAACGAAAATTCCATTACATGATTGGTTGTTGCAGATGGACAAAACAGCATAGCCAAGTCCATTTTAACTGTTAGGAATCATCTCTCATTGTATGCAGCAGTATTGCAGAGTGTGTAGTAGTGCATATATAAATCTGCAGGCTTTTAACTACATACATATGCAAGCCACAAAATCTAAACTTTTCAGAAGAAAATTCCATAAACCTCTAGGGACCCTAACAATGAGTTTAATTTCAACAGAGATGGAGGCGACAGACATCCAAGTTTGTGGTTTCCAGCCATCCAGGAAGTAATTAGTCACTTGCAGTCTATAGGGAATACAAACAACTCCCCAGAAGTCCAGTCCAAACAACCATGTTGTCATCCTCAGGTGTGCTGATGGATTCACCTCCTCATGAGCAGTACACAGTAGATATCTTTCTCCCGTGTTTGTGTGTCATTTTTTAAAGTTTATGGGTGCTCAGTGACACGGTTATAACTGAAAAAACAGCTTTCAGTCACCTACTCCCACCTCACTGGTGATGGCCCACACAATCACTATCTCACATGCCTTAAGGCAATGGAGAAAGGGTGAAAGGTACTATACCTTGGATTAAAACATAAATAAAACGAAAGAGCAAAAATAATGACACAGGGAAATGTGACTGGCTGAACACTTATGAAAAACATGGGTGAGCCAGTTACCTTGTTGACAAATTAAAACACCTCTATAAAAAATTTAGAAAACAAGTAGGGCATATCACAAAACCTTCAAACTCTCCCAACAGTCATTTGAAAATCACTTAAAATAGGGGGGTAGATTTGTTGGCAAATCTGTCGCAACCCTCTGGTCTGAAAATAAAATGTGGAGCAGACTGATCTGCATGCCACAACCCCATACATTGAACGGTCCTCTTGTCAGAGCAAGAAGACATGCTTTATAGGGTTCTAACCTATGTGATGACGAGTAAGGAGGACTTCATCCTACTTGCACAGCCGGAAGGAGGTATGCCACAGCTGTATTGTGGTCTTTATGAGATGAAGCTCATTGTCTGCCACTACCAGCCACTCTTCTTCTTACCAATACGGGACTCTGTATCTCAACAGTGAGGCAATAACATCAAGGAGAATGGCACACTGAAGTATCTAAGGATCACAAAATGCCTCCTGGTTGCTACATCTGCCCTTTTGTTCCCGGCAATACACCTGTGCCCTGGTACCATACAGAAAGACACCTCCTTCCCCAGACTTTGTAGCCTGAGGATATTCTGGACTACTTTATCTGCTGATACAAGCATTGTAAAGAGTAAAGGACACTCAGGGAATAGGAATAGCCAAGTAATTTAGCACTCAAAACAACAGAGCAACCAACAGAGTCCCCTGTTTAAGTCTGTCCTTATATACAGCCAAAAATTCATAAAATAATGTGTTAAAAACATATACAGGAGTGTGATTTCTCCCGTAATGCATTAAATCTAAAATCACTCTGGGCCTCTGTAGTATCTAGAGTGGCAGTTGGTGTGGTATGCTCAGGAGGTGGGAACAGTAAGAAACTGACATGCCTGATACAACACAATGAGTTGGTGCTGGATGGCAAGTGGTGGTTCACCAGCGTCAGCATACAGACTGGGTATGGGACTGGTCCTATAATTGCCCATGGCTAGCCTGGTGCCCTCATGGTGTGTGGCACCAATGATCTTCTGGCAAGAAGGCCTCTCTGACCAGTACACCGGGCACCCGTGGTCCAGCTGCGATCTCACACAAGCCCTATAAAGCTGGAGGAGATGGACTTTGTCCACTCCCCAGGACCTCTGGCTAAGGCACTTCAAGATGTTCAGTGTCTTTTGGGCCCTTCCCTTTATGATGTTTTGTACACTAGCTATACCTTCTTGACCCCACTCATCTTTCAATTCCTCCTGGGGAATCTCCACCAGATCCCTGAAAATCACAACATCTTTGCTGTAATTCAAGATGGTGTAGAGCTCAAGGCTTTTTGCTTTCTGCAGATTTAATGTTTGTTGGGAACTAGAGGTTTCCACCAACAATGTTCCATTGTGCAACCACCTGACAGATTTTAACGTATCTACAATGTCATCTAAACCTTTCTCAAAAGTGTTCTCTTTCCTTCTAACAATTAAGAAAAAAAAAAAACATTCTAAGCAGCAGCATGCATAATGTGTTAAAAACATATACAGGAGTGTGATTTCTCCCGTAATGCATTAAATCTAAAATCACTCTGGGCCTCTGTAGTATCTAGAGTGGCAGTTGGAGGATTGGCTACATGAGCCCTCTTCTTTGGTTTGTGCTGGTACCTACCAATGAGCCACCCATTCTGTAGTGCCTCAAGATATTTGAGATAAATTCTAGAGACACTCGGTCTTCCACCGTCTCGAACACTTGATGTTTTAAGTATGAGTTGTTATGAACAAATGAAATATTATTTGACTGGAGACTCTTAATTTGGGTGTTGGACTTGCTACAAGCAAGAACCGTCTTTGAATTTCTGGTGGTTATTAAGCTCACCACATTTTAAATATACTTAATAGTATCTGACGGTTAAAGACGCGATTGACTTGCAAGAATTTGTATACTTATGTGAGACTTGTGGAAATGGAAATATACCAGAACTGAACTGAAAGTATTATGAGAGTAGCCAGTTACTTCAAGAGGAGAGAGGGAGAGAGAGAGAGAGAGAGAGAGAGAGAGAGAGAGAGAGAGAGAGAGAGAGAGAGAGAGAGAGAGATTTTTTTTTTTTTAATCCCTCTAACCAGCATCAGTTCTTCGGAGAAGTAGTTGTGGAGATTGACGCAGCTGTGTATCCAGAGAAGAGGATCGGCTGAACGTTTCAAGTAAGTCAATTGCAATAAGAGAAAAGGAAAGTGCTCAATCCAGTTTTGCTCTGCTTCTCTTGTCGTCGAACTATTAAAATGTGGCGACCGACATGATCAGGACTTGAAGAAAGAGGAATTTTACAATGAAATCAAGATAAGAAGATATTGTGACTTGCCACAGCAACCAATAGTAACAAGACAGAGAAATTGTTTCGCAAAGTTGGATTCTGCTTAAACGACAAAAGGGGTGAAAGTTGATAAATACAAGACGAAAGAAGAGTAAGGGAAATCTCAACAGTTTAGACTAAGAAGAGTTTACAATGAGATTTATTCGATGATGAGGATCCAGTGTGGAGAATAAGCAGCCCTCATACACATCGCGGGGGTGTGGATGCAATAACCAGCAACTGACACCGACAGCGCCAACTGCTGCTCACCGGTGCTGACTACAAATCTGTTCACCGACACCAATGCCGAACTAAACTTCGACGCTGCTGGCACCCATGCTGTTTACTGGCACTGATTCCACACCTGCTCACCGACGCAGCTGAAGACTCTACGCCGGGTGAGCGAAAGACAATAATTATTTGAATCTAAAATTAAGGACACTGTTCAATAATAGACTGTTAGTATAGTTATTATACTCAGAGGTGAATTTTTTTTTAATGAACAATAGATCTAAAAGTAGAAAGAATATGGATCAAGAACAGCAACTAGCAGAACCCGCCACAGCTATTTAAGTGACTAGGGAAATGCCAGACTGGTCTGAAATAGTGAATTTAATTAAAGTCTAGTGGAGCTGTAAATGCTCAAATTACTACCGTATTTACTCGATTCTAAGCCGCACTCGAATCTAAGCCGCACCTGAAAAATGAGACTCGAAATAAAGGAAAAAAAAATTTCCCGAATCTAAGCCGCACCTGAAATTTGAGACTCGAAATTCAAGGGGAGAGAAAAGTTGTAGGCCGCACCTCCAAATCGAAACAAAGTTGGTCCATTGTACTATGAGACACAATTTAGGTCGAATGAATGACGATACAGCTACAGTAGTTTGGTTCGAGTCGTAAGCTTAGCAGTTAAGCTTTACCACGTAGCCATTGCTATGCGTCAGGCGCTCCGTCCGTATTTATACGGGTGCCCTTCCTTTTTCACGTGCTTCGTCTGGTTTGAATCGATTGCTTATTTTGCTTTGATCTGATACGTGCCGTTTTCTTTGTTATAGGTGTTTGCGTCACTCTTAAGCTGAAAATGCATTACTGCACTGTGTCATGCATTGTTTGTCGCATTCTGATAGCGCGTGTTTACGGCCTGTCGCGTCTCGCGGCATGGCTTGCTTTTGTGCGCGCTACCGCCGCGTACAATTAAAAAAAAAAGAGAGGAATCGTCTCACTAGCGAAACAATGGCAAGAGACTGCTATTTGTTGTTACTTACACTGCTGCTTTCTTTGATAATGATCAACAAGAATCAAATAATAGACTGCGTATGATAGAATATGTTCTGAACGAGAGTTACGCGAAAATTTTTCTCCGTTTGAAAATCTTTGCGGCCGCTTCCTTATTACATCAAATTCTGCACAGAACTTAGAGTCATCTTAGATTTAAAAATCTAGTCACTTGCCGTGCTTCATTTCTGACTGTATCACCATTAGGCATAAGAATAATACGAATATAAACATGACACGATACGTATATTCTTCCGCGTTTGCTGTTGTCTCACTCTAGTTTCGTAGTTTATTTGGCAGACAGGATTTAAATGAGATAGCAGCAAACACGAAAGAATACATGGCAAAATGTTTATATTCGTATTATTCTTATGGTGAAGAGAATACTGTATGTGATTCAAATTTCATCAGGTTCCTATTAGCAACCATCTCTTCTCATAGATAGGAAAAAATTCAGAACGTAGAGTTGGCCATATTGACAAACATCCCAAACAGTCTTGCCAGTCAGATTTTCGTAGTACACTGAAATTGTGCTACATTCGAAGATGAACAATACGGAATTTGTATTTACTTCGTTGGATAATGTATGAAAATGCAGTGGTCGAAACTCGCGGCGGAGAAAAAAAGCTCGTCTTCAACATTTTTTTTTATTTATTTACTGACGCAGAGGTTTTGGCGCCAGTATTTATCTTTGTGCCTGTGTAGCGCTACATATATTCGACGGCAGAAGTTAGTTGTGGCGGCATGTACCAACATTTTTCATAACTTCCGTTTGCTTTGCACTCGATTCTAAGCCGCAGGCGGTTTTTTGGATTACGAAAACCGGAAAAAAAGTGCGGCTTAGATTCGAGTAAATACGGTACTTAAGTAAAAACCTAGAAGTTCAGAGCTTGCAATTAAATTCTAGATTAGATGCACAAAGTAAAGAATTTACTGGTAAAAATACTTATATAAGAAAGGAACTAAGTGCTACTTTAAGCAAAAAAGTAGAAGCACAGGTTTTAAATGCTAAGTTCAGTGCCTTAAATGATAAAGCGGAGAGTTTGAAATTAGATTTAAAGAATGAATTAACTAATTCCATGACTAACCATTTAAACCAACTGTTCACTGACTTTAGTCAGACACAGAGTAACCAATTTCAGGACTTAGCTAAAAAAAACTAGAATTTGATCTTGAAGATAAATGTAATAATGTAGAATATGAATTTAGTGAAAAATTAGGATCATTTCAAAGCGTATGGAACGTTACATTTGATGCAATAAAACAAAGATTACTCATTTTAAAGGAAAGTGTTGAAAAGCATGACAACTAACTCCTATAGTCCAATCACAAATTGCAGGCGTTAACACGCAAGTTGATAACATAGAAAGAAATTTTAAAGAGAAAGTAGCCCCTTCAGATATAATAAATATCAGTAATCTGGAGGAACAGGTAGAGTGACTTCTCCCAACGTAGTATTAACTAGTGAAGTTATGACAGATTTACAATGGGGAGCAAATTCAGCATTATCTAGACAGTTCCCTAAGTTTAAGCCAGATGGGGAAGTATATCCTCCCATTTTCTGAAATGGTTTAACCAAGCCTTGCCGAAAAACTGGGAAGATTCATAAAAGATCAAATTTGCGGTAGGGTACCTTTTAGGAGAAGCTTCGGAGTGGGGCACAGTGAACATCGAGAACTTTTCTTCTTGGGCTGACTTCCAGAAGAAGTTTAAGGAGAAGTATTGATCAACTAGTGCCCAGGAAAAATTAATATCTGATTTGTGGGAGCCTAAGTATTATAACAGTACCTGGGGTACGATGAGAAAGTATCTTGACTGGCATTTAACAAGTGCGAAGTACTTAGATAAAGTCCATGGAGGAGGAAGGGTTAGTTCGAATTCTAATAAGACATTTACCCATTTACAACAGAAAAGATATACTGTGTAGTGAGTGGAAAACTGTAGAAGAACTGTTACCTTTTGTAGACACACTTTAATTAGATCCCGTGAAACCTCTCAGAAACTAAAGAGAGTAACACTCATGTTAAATACAAAATGTATCCAATCATTCCTAAGGCATTACACGATCTTACAGCAGCAGATTTCTTTGAACCAATTCCAAAATGGAAGGGAGGAGTATTGTACATTTTTGTCCGCATAGAGTGTTGATTGTAGTACGTTAAATTATATCGTATTAAGGAAGCAAATACACCAATTGTATTTCACTGTCTGCAACAATACTTTCTTGAGGTATGCAAACCAAAATGATTTCTTAAAGACAATGGGCCACTTGTCAGAAATGAATTTAAAGAATTTTTAGCATGGGAAGACATTCGTGAAGTACTAATATCCAACTATAATCTGTCTTCCAATCCGTGCGAAAGGATTATGAAAGAAACTGGAAAATTATGCCGCACCTATTGTCATGAAAAACATACATCATGGGCATCGAAAGTTAGAGACTGTGAGCCTATTTTAAATGAATTACTGCATTTATCAACTGGATTAACACATTTGGAAGTAATAGGCAAACCCTTTGTGGGAGAACCTCTTATTAACTGTTTTACTTGGCCGGAACAACCTATTGTTGATGAAAAACTTAATCAAACAATAGTTTCTAAGAACTTAGTTGAAAGGGCATAACAACGAGTAAGTAGACATAATGAGAAAGCTATCCAACCTCAATACAAGGTCGATGACCTGGTTCTAGTAAAACAGCATCTTCGGAGCTCTGCCCTGGAGAAGGAGACACAGAAATTTTTCCAACAGTATGAAGTACCCTACCAAGTACAAGCGGTGATACATCCCAAAGCCTTAGCTTTAGTAGATCCTATAACAGGATCAGAAAAAGGAAAATACAATGTTTAAGACTTAAAGATGTATATCTCCTAGGGATGTTAATATTCTGTGTTAACGGGCGGAGTGACGACCGTCAGATCCCTAGTTGATTTCGGTGTATCTTCTGTGCTATTTTTTCGTGCACCGAATTCCCTTCAAATCTTAAACTCTTCTGTAATCTATTCTTGAATTCTGAAACTATCCTATAATTTTAGTATGTAGAAAACCGGATATGATGGTAAATTAGAAAACTTACGAGAGTCACAGATGAACAGTGATCTCTAGACATGAAATGAAACGAATAAAATATTATTTGAGTGAAAGGTATAATATGATGATACTATTTAAACCGAGTGATGTCTAGATGACATAAACTGAACAGAGTATTTTATGTGTGTATAAAATATAGTGTAGAGTGATTAACTAAACTATTTGATTGTAGTGTATAATTTTCTATATTTATAGAACATTTTATACCTTTTATGAGATGTAATGTAAAGTGGAGGGTTTGTATTTGTTTTGGAAGGGGTGGGTATTATAGATTAAAGCATGATTTACACTAACCCAGAACACACACCACACCTTTCAAATGATCCTCGCAAACAAGTGTGACTGATTCTTCACCATCTGCCATTTCATGGGGGTTGCTAAGATTTTCTTCAGGGACTTCAAAGGCGAAGGTGAGAATGTCCGTTCTGTAGGAGACGTTTAACACCATACCTCCTCTGGCTTCTCACTCAAGTACCGTCGAAGTAGGGATCCTGGAGAAGGGGAGTGGGAAGGGTTTCCTGTCTTTAGGGCTATATTCTTTCTCTTCTTCGATCTCAGCAACCATTTCTACTTTTTTCCTTTCTTACTTCTCATCTGAGTACCGGTCTATCTTTCCCTCTTTACATATTCATATACATCTATCACTGACGTCCTTCTTATTTTCCATGGTTTCCAACAACCTTCAATTTATTTCATATAAGTAGGCTGAAGAATCAGGATACACAGACACACTTATGCATACACACAACAGAACAGGAAGACACAAGGAATGGAAGTACAGATACAAATGATGTAAGAACCGTCAAGTGTTGTAGGGGGTAAGATTGTGCACACAGAGAAATTTGCACGCATGGCTGTTTATTGTGACAGTTCTATGCCGCCTAGCTACTTGAGAAAACTATCATGTAGATATTTATTAATATGTATATGTATAGGACATATATGTATAAGACATATATGTATAAGAACAATGACGATTCTACATCACATATGCACATAAGGATACAAAAACTATGATAATTCCACATCAGGGATACATAAGAAGGAAGTGTGAGTAATTAAGGAGAGCATAAGCCAAGGAGGAACTAATGAGCATAAGCCAGAGAGGAACTAATTGTGATAATTATTCAGGAATATCAGTTGAACATTTGTTCTGATGATTTGTAGGATATTGGGACAAGTATAGCATAAGTAAATGTATGATATATTGAATAATATATGTGGTGTATATTGGAAGCATAGGAGTGGAAGTGTAACGGAGGACTCTAGGGGATTAAATGAAGTATTAAGAAGTGAGTGTTAAGTGTGAAACAGATTTAGTTTCCAGACTATATTTAATTATAGTGTACATAAAGATGTATACTAGGGTAATGAACCATGAGGCCTACTCAGGAATGATAAGGAGGGTGCACTCAGCATGTATTGGATATAAAAGTGCAGGTAGGCAGACCTAAGAAAGGCTGACCTATACTGTGGGGACAGGGGCACCAAGAAGGGGATTGACCTGTACCATAGGAAAACAGGAATTAAAAAGGGGCGTACCCGCCAAAACAGAAGGAGAAAGGGTACTCTAGGATCATCCTGTATGTAAATGGTTCAAATGGCTCTGAGCACTATGTGACTTAACTTCTGAGGTCATCAGTCAACTAGAACTTAGAACTAATTAAACCTAACTAACCTAAGGACATCACACACATCCATGCCCGAGGCAGGATTCGAACCTGCGACTGTAGCGGTCACTCGGCTCCAGACTGTAGCGCCTAGAACCGCACGGCCACTCTGGCCGGCCCCGTGTGTAAGGTATAGGTACTGTTCCTAGAGGGAAAAGGACAGTATCGTGACAAAAGTCACAAAATTTTGTAGAGATTATTCTGGTAAGTTTGGAGTCTCTATTCCACTAGCATTGTTATGTTTTATGTTTATGAGTGTTAGAAAGAACACTTTCATCGTCACAGAGTTCCTCCAGACTACAAGCTATGGTAGATAATGAAACTAATACATACTAAAGAAAAAACAGTACAAACAAGTAGAGTAAAGAACGACAGAATTAAGTGTCTATGACACCTGGAGTTTGTGACTGGAAATCAAGAATATTGTCCACTCGATTCCTAGATATAAAAGTACTAACTCCAATAGTAGGTGAAACGCTCATATAGTTATTATCAAAACGAAGAAAGAAGAGCTAGATATTAAGTGCACGATTACTAGAAGAAATATAATGTATACTGATTCAAATGTGAATTAGCGTTATGGGAGATATTAATGTACATAATGAATATGTATAAAATATCATGTGTTTGAGCTAAGTGGAGGGATATGTAGCCCCTCGAAAATATTGGGGTAAATTCTAGAGACACTCGGTCTTCCACGATCTCGAACACTCGATATTTTAAGTATAAGTGTGGGAGAGTGGAGATGTGTCTACTGCGCCATCGGTTTTTGTGTGTGTAGGAGGGATGTAAATTGGGAGAATACTGCGATCATGATGGTCGCGCCATAGAAGCTATATATGATGTACAAGGAGCAAGCACATGTTTTCTTTGACGGTGTAATGATTGTAATTGCTATGAACAAATGAAATATGATTTGACTAGAGACTCTTAATTTGGATGTTAGACTTGCTAGAAGCAAGAACTAACTTTGAATTTCTGGTGATTATTAAACTCACCACATTGTAAATACACTTAACTGTATCTAACAGTTAAAGACGCTATTGACTTGCAAGAATTTGTATACTTATGTGAGACTTGTGGAAATGGAAATATACCAGAACTGAACTGAAAGTATTATAAGGGTGGCTAGTTATTTCAAGAGCAGAGCAGAGAGAGAGAGAGAGAGAGTTTTTTTTCTTTAATCCCTCTAACCAGCATTATTTCTTCAGAGAAGAAGTTGTAGAGATCAATGCAGCCGTGTATCCAGAGAAGAGAATTGGCTGAACGTTTCAAGTAAGTCAATTGTAATATAAGAAAAGGAAAGTGCGCAATCCAGTTTTCCACCACTTCTCTTGTCGCCAAACTGTTAGAATTTCACCAGCAGGAGGAGGAGGGGAGAGAATTTTGAGGGTTCCATCTTCATCCCATGAGCAGCTACGGAAATAAAAGTCCACCAAGACAGAGCCTCATCTGCCTAGGTAAGCCTTATACAACTGAGGTGTGGCAGGGACCACAGAGGTTGCCCACTAACAACTGTTGCACCTTAACGGCCTCACATCTCATCGATGCACAGCACACCTCGAGATTGAGGGTTTTATTTAAAAAAATTTTTTTTTTTTAACTGAGGTTTTTACCATCCCCAATCCGAGCGGTCTAGCCATGCACACTCCATTTGCCATGACACACAATATTCCACCACCGGGGCATATAGTGGTCGTTGAAGCATGCCCAGGGCTTACAGTGACAGAGGTCAGGCCTTACCAGTCCCCAGCTTAGGAACCCCAGGGTCGCCATGCCTGTACCCAGCGAATGAACACTGGGGCACTGTCTATCTTGTTCCCCTCACTCCTACGACTAACTGCTCTGTCCTCTGTGCCTAGGGATATGCACTGGAGATGTGTGAACTAATGCTTTGCCTATCCTACTGCCAGTACGTAGTGATTGCAAGGTGTCTCCTTCCCTTGCTTAACCAAACAAAAAGGGTGGGGGTGGGGAGTTGAGAGTGGCTCATGCCTTAATAAGGTTGCAGCAGCACTTATGACTGATCAGCTGGCCCCACATACATATTTGATGAATTCTTTAATAACACAAGGCAAGTAATTTTATGTCTGTAATGGAAACTTAGTGTGGTCATAATAAACTCCGTGTAATTCTGACAGACCACTGGCTTGCTGGTTGGCAGTGATCAGATATGTCATCGGTGCTCACAGCAACAACCTTTGACATGCCACATTGGAAGGAGATTCGATAGACATCAGATTTCCATAACCTGACACTACAAAGAATTACCCATTCTGGCTGGTCATCAGAAAACAGTCTTTACATGGTGTTCCTGAAAAGTCATCCTATCTCTGTGGATAATGGGCCACTATATGGGATTAATGCAACGGCTACATTGTTCTCAAGCTCCTCCTAGGTTACTGCTGGTTGTATGGTTGGTACAGAGTAAAGGGCTCAGCAAATCAGTCACTCTATGTACACAATTCTTACCAGAAATCATCTTCAAGTGTTCTTGTCCCAGTTTTACTGTGGAAATTTTTGTATGAGAGAGAGTATGAGCAAAGTCCAATGTCCATCGAATGCTTGCCAATGTAGCATGATGTACATGGGGCAGATGGTGCATACGATCAAAGGTTACTGCCATGAACACCATCAGCATCAGTAATGGATTACTGCAGCCCAACAATCAGAGGTCACAGAGCACTGTCTACTGGAGTTATATAGAATGGATTTTGACCAAAAGGTTCTGGCACAGAGGTAAAAATATTGAAACTGCGCCACTAACACATTGACATCGAGGGCAGTCGCAACATGAGCTATCACTTCGTACCCTGAAAAGACCAAGGCTGGAGCAGTAAATCATTGAGGTGATGGAAAGAGAGATGTACTGTGCACCTGCCCACAGGTGGCCTGTTCATTAGCACACCTGATGGTGGCAACATGGTCATTTGACAAAATACTGTACCTGTTGGACACCGAGATCCAGTCATATGTCCGTGAATTTTTGCCATTAGTTACAATGGGAGAAACCGATGGGTCACACCAGCATTTTTCTTTCCAAAATATTGATAACATTCCCAGTCCGCGCACTGGTGGCTGTCACAAAACCAATAATCATGTACACCTAAAACTTTTACCCAAAAATTCCATGTTTTCACTGAAACTGTGGGAGTAAGTTCTTTATGTGAATATTACACTAACTTTTGATAGTGTTCTGCAACCTGTAGATATTGGTAGTCTTCAAGAAGATCCTGTTGGAGCAGTTCAAAGAGAATTTGTTCAAGTCTTAAAAAAAGAAAAGTTGTGTTATCTTATCAGTCATGCGATTTTACTTTTACCTGAATTATATAGGAATTGCTTGTACATGCAATGTTCACACAATTTACATGCTGGTACAACATAAAAATGAACACTATTTCTTGTCCAAAAATGCAATTTTGTGCAAAATCAAACTTTTGTCCAAACTTGTACCACTAGCTGCCTATAAAATTTCAAAATTTCACTGTAATTACAAAAGACTCACGTTACAGTCCTTGTCTATTATCCATTTAAAGATATATCTACAGTACTATAAACCTACAGACTTCAGCAACTACAGAATGTGAAAAATCAAAAATACAACAACTGAATGGAGCTCTTAAAAAGTGTGTGAAGAAGTAAAAGTATTTTAATTAATGAATACTCAAACTGTTACTGATCTACTATGTTTCATCATCTTGCAAAATGATTTTTGGTTACAAGGCAACTGCCAGCCAAAAATACTGTAATTGTCATCAAACAACAATAGTGACAGAAAGAGTAAATACTGCCACAAAATGGAAGACAACTACATAGAATCTTGGGATAACAGATCGATGACTACCTTTATGTGTAATATTTTTCCCAAAAGTGTTTGCCAACTAGTCATGTGTTTGATGATTCTAGTCAGTCATTAACTGACATTGGTCTTGAAAGTTGTAACTGATTCACAAGATAAAATAAATAATATAACATTCAGAGTTTGTTTATTCTCCCATTAATATGAAGTTGTTCACACAATGTACAGAAGAGCATCCGGGAGACTCCTTCACCAACCACTGTTATTTCAACAAGGCACAAATGCAACTATAGAGAGCTTTACAAGGAAATTTAAAACCTCAGCTACCATACAAGTGAAGATGACCAATGTAGTACTGAATATTAATCAAAAGCAGGTGAGTTAGCATTACCTCTATACCTCTGTTGCTTGACCAGGGAGACAGAAGGATTCCAAGCAGAATTTAAGGAAAAACCTCAATTTACATTTATAAGATCACCTTCTAATTTAATCTCAACTGCTTTCTAAATAACACTATCAAAATAGCTGGAAATGCATACCAAAATGTCCATGTTGTTATATTTCACAGGACCATCGGTGCCAAGACAGTGTTCTGCAATAGCACATTGCTCAGTTGTCGTAAACATACATGACACTTATGTTCAATACATCAGTCCTCCATGGTCCTGAAGGTCTGACCTAAGTATCACATGCCTCAGCTGTAATGGATACAGTAAATACTCACCTTATGCAAACCAAGATCATACTTTACTAATCCTAAAGAGCCCTAATCTTAGATGGAAGTACAGGTGGTCCAGAAACACATTCACATCATACTTGTGCAGAATACAACCAATCCTGTTGGAAAACCTGTCCATATAAGGGATAAAGGCTGTAGACTTGGGTGCCACACTGTAATTTTTATCACCTACCCAATTCACAATTGGTCAATAATGTAACTCATATCTGATATGTCCTTCACTATAACCATTCTAGTGAAAGGTGACTTTGATGTGGGCTAACTCAGCCGACAAACTATCATTGTCTGAGATGTTGTGGACCCTACAAACCAAGATACAAGGTATCCTTCATACTGAGACAGATGGTGACAGCTATCAGCCTGAAGATACAAATCAGTGAGAGTTTGCTTCTCATAAATGGCATTTCCAGAAACGTACCATCAACCTTCCTACTTACCAACATATCAAGGAAGGAAAGGCAGCCATCCTTTTCTCCCTCTATCATGTAGCAAATATTCAGGTGGAATGAATTCAGATGTTGTAACAAGACGTTTAAATTCTCACATCAATGAGGCCAAACAAGAAAAGTATTGTCTACATATCTGCAAAAAGAAGCAAGTTTCAATGCCACCAACTCCAGGGCACGTTCCTCTAAATCTTTCATTTACAGATTGGCAATAATAGCTGATAAAGGGCTCCCCATTCCAACTCCATCTGTATGTTCACAGATACTGAATAAAAAGTAAGTAGAAGTCTACAAAAGTTGAAATAGGTTCATTAATACCACACCAAATGTAACGTCTATTAATTGTCTCTTGTGATAAGGAATGTTTCTTCAGGAGGTTGATAGTCTTCTCCTGAACTCTCTTTGTTGGTTCGGCACTGAAACCATGATATGCTGCAGCTGACATTAAACACCACATCTTTTGAAAATATTTTTGCTTGTCCAACACAACTGTAGCATTGCTCTTGTCTGTGGGGAAGATGATATCATCAGGATCCATCATGTCTGTAAAATGAAAAGCAGCCCTCTCAGCTGCTGTTTTATTAATCGTGGATGAATTTGCCCCTGTCAATGAATGACTTACTCCTCTTGTTACCTCCTCGGCAGCATCCACATGCAGTTTAAAAACAGCCTATTCAACATAACTTATAAAATCAACAATTGGTGAATGCTTGGCTGTCCGCACAAAGTTTCAACCTTTCCACGACATGGATAAAGTTGAGTTGCCCAAAGATTTCTCCATGAGACTGATCACAGAATGTCGAGATGTAGTATTAAGTTGTAGTATTAAACTCGAGGAATTATTAAGGCTTTTGTTAACAGACATGAATGCTTCAAACATTTCATCACTTTCTTGGGGTTGGTTGGATGGTGCTTATGTTCGCAGTATGACAATTCTGTTCTGTAACTGCTTGGTGTTGACTAAGTTTGAGTGTTTCTGCAGCTCAGGGTGTAATACTACACCTTGATGTTCTGTTGTCAGTCTTATAGAGGAAGTTACTAGTAAACAAAGTAACCCTTTGTAATTGCTAAATGTGTGTAGGGAATGGCTATACATCCTTACATCCTACCCCCCTCTGCCAATTTCCTCCTTGTAACCCTTTCCCTGCCCATCACCTTCTCTCCCCTCTCTCTCCCTCTCCTCCTTCCCCTCTCTATGTCCACTCACCCCCCCCCCCCCCCCCCACACATATCACTTATGTCCTCTTCCACTTCTGATCTCTACCCTCCGCCTCTCTCTCTCTCTCTCTCTCTCTCTCTCTCTCTGACCTTAAGCCTTGTTTACTGTTATTGCCAATGAAACCTTGATTGGGAACTGAAGTTCCTTGAAATGAATGGGTAAAGCGGCTAGGATCAATGGCATACGGTGCATGAGAGACCTCTCGTGCTAGTGGATCTGTGATGGTAGTAGCTTCAATGACAGCTACAGTAAGCCAACCATTACCATGTGTAAATGTATCATTAATATCAATACTAAAATTAAGTCTACATCCACAGAAAACACAGGGTCCGTCGACAAGAGCAGTGGCAGCAACAGTCTTCACAGCATTCTTCTTCTTGTCTGCAGCAGATGTTGAGAATTCAATGTTCTCGATAGTTTTATATACTGTTTGCTTAGAGCGACGACGGTAGCGTCTGTATGGCATCTTGGCAGCGTTCAATGCAGTTGCCTGTGCAGCAGCAGCAGCGCGAGTGATCCGCTTCGCGGTGCCCGCTCGCTTTTATAGAAGCGCGATAGCGCGTGACCTTGATTCGGTCTTAGGATATTTCACAGTGCCAGCGGCACTGTGACACTGTGACAGGCGCACTAGTCTTACTGTCGGCATAGAGTATGTAACAGCATGTTACGTCATCACATTGACCAGTTGACCTTTGACCCCGCGCCGATATGATAAGGCTGGCCGACGTCGTCTTGGCAGCGTGCCAGCGGCGGACTTAGCGCGCAGCGGACGGGCGCACCTAGTAAGACTAGTGCGCCCGTCCGGGATAACGCGCCGCTGGCACTGTGAAATATTCTAAGACCGAATCAAGGTCACGCGCTATCGCGCTGCTGCTGCTGCACAGGCAACTGCATTGAACGCTGCCAAGATGCCATACAGACGCTACCGTCGTCGCTCTAAGCAAACAGTATATAAAACTATCGAGAACATTGAATTCTCAACATCTGCTGCAGACAAGAAGAAGAATGCTGTGAAGACTGTTGCTGCCACTGCTCTTGTCGACGGACCCTGTGTTTTCTGTGGATGTAGACTTAATTTTAGTATTGATATTAATGATACATTTACACATGGTAATGGTTGGCTTACTGTAGCCATAGTACGTGGAGGTACAGGAGTACCTAATGTTCCTGGACTTGAAAGTTTTGTAGATAGAGACATTATTGCTTATCATACCTATCATATGGCTGAACTTGCAAATAAAGACTTTGGTAAATCTGCTTATATGTCGACCTCTGCATTGTCATGCATAATGTGCAAATGGGCGAAATTACAAAGTTTCAGATGATCCAGATTCCATAGTAGTATTCTAATTATAAGCTGATAAATCATAGACAGAATCTTTGTTTAAACTTATATAAATGGAGAAAGAATATAATTATATTGGAGAAACAATTTGTGTAATGGTTTAAACGTCCTACTATTGTAGTTAAAACTGACTGCGAGGAAGAAAACGAAAATGCAAATTTTGCAGAGCACAGCGTTATTTTCTTGCAGTTGGTTTTAGCAGAAAAACTACACATTGTTGTTTTAAAAATATGCAACCAATGTGCGCCTGAAAGTTTATTAGAGTATCATGCACAAATTTAAAGTTAATCAGAAAAGAAATTTTAGAGAGTTTTGTTAATGACAGTTCCATGTTATATGATACATATACATATTTATATATTATAACTACCAAAACCTATATATAAGCTTTGTCTCTCTAAATGTTTATAAGAGCATCATGGAAAAGTTTGAAGTGTATCACTCAAGAACTTTCCGAGATTTTTGTTAACATTTTCCCTTTGCATTGTGTGAGTGTATATTTGTGTGTGTGTGTGTGTGTGTGTGTGTGTGTGTGGGCGCACGTGCGTGCGCACGCATGCGTTTGTGCATGCTCTTTCCAAATCTCCTCCTAAATGACTGGAGAAATTTCAGCCAACTTGGTACACACATCCTTTTCTGTCCAGCAACAATTGTTGGGGTAGGGGTTGGGTAAGACCCACCTAACATAGGTTGGCTGGTTTAAAAGAGGAGGAGGAGGAGGAGGAGGAGGGGGGGGGGGGACCAAACAGCTACGTCATCTGTCCCTTGTTCCGATTAAAATAATTGCACAATGGTGGGAGTAAACACAGCTGGAAGAAAGAAAAAATCCACAAGGATGACAGAAGGGCAACAAACACTAAAATGGGCAAAATCAGACAAGAAAACCACAGAAAGACTCAATAAACATGTAGAAGAGATCAAAACAAGAGTGCGGATTACCATGGCTGGCTGACTGTGAGAATAAAAAGGAGAAGCCAGCCACTCTGCAACACATTAAATCTTCCACCCTAAAAGCACTAGGGTGGAGGACACAGAGGGACAAAGGACATGTGCTAAAACTTATATCAAAGGACAAAACCCATCCTCACGAATAAAATGCAAAACTAAAGCTGCTGTTGAGGCATTGTCTCCCAACACCGAAGGTAGGGTGCTGGGAAAGTTAAGAGTCTGCCGCAGAGCAGCTAAAAGTGGGCAGTCCAGCAAAAGGTGGATGACCGTCATTTGCGAGCCACAATGACACCAAAGTAGGTCCTCGCGATGGAGGAGGTAACCACGTGTTAGCCACATACGGCCAGTGTGGGGCTGGCAGAGGACAACTGATTCCCTGCGAGACAACCACATGGAAGACTTCCACACATTCGTAGTCTCCTTAATGACCCACAATTTGTTGTGTGTACTATTATGTCATTCTGTCTTCCAAAGCCAAAAAACCCTGTGGCTTAAGACACAACACAGGTCAGTTTCGGAATTGGCCATCTCCAGAAGCAGTTTCTGCGTAGCCTATTTGGCCAGCCTGTTGTCAAGTTCATTGCCTGGGATTCCGACATGCCCTAGGGTCCACACAAACACCACTGAACGATGGGGCTGTTCCAGGGCAGAGATGGACTCCTTAATGGATGCTACCAAAGGATGGTGAGGGTAGCACTGGTTGATAGCTTGTAGGCTGTTCAAGGAGTCAGTACACAGGAGAAATGACTCACCAGGGCATGAGCAGATGTGCTCAGGAACATGAGATATGGCCGCCAGCTCTGCAGTGAAAACACTGCAGCCATCTGGCAAGGAGTGCTGCTCAATATATCCTCCATGAACATAAACAAAGCTTACGTGACATCCGCCTTCGAGCCATCGGTGTAAACCTCTTCATGGCCCCAGTATATGTCAAGAATCGAGGGGAAGTGATAGCAGAGAGCTGCAGGGTTAACGGAATCCTTACGGCCATGTGAAAGGTCCAGAAGAATCTGCAGCATAGGTGTACACATGGAGCTGTATGTCAATGGACCTCAGGGAGAGGTGGTAACGGGAAGGACTCCAGTTCAGACAGAATGGACCAGACAAGAACTGCAATCATAAGCCCTGACCGGGGCAGCCAATGCGGGAGATGAACTGCCACGGTTGGGAAAAGGAGATGGTAATTCGGATGCGCAGGAGAAGTATGAATGTGTGCAACGCAACTGGTGAGCAGTTGTGCACACCTAACCTTCAATGGAGGGTCTCCGGCCTCCACCAGGACACTGGTCACCAGACTCATTCTAAACACTCCTGTTGCTAGGCGAATGACACAGTGGTGCACTGGGTTGAGTAAATGCAATGCAGAGGGTGCTGCCGAACTGTAAACCAGACCCCCACAGTCAAGGAGAGATGGAACAAGGGCTCTGTAAAGCTGCAGCAGCTTGGAGTGATGTGCACCCCAGTTGGTGTTGCTCAGGCAACGAAGGGCATTGAGGTGCTACCAGCGCTTCTGCTTAAGTTGACGAAGGTGAGGTACCCATTCAATCGGGCATCAAAAACCAGTCTTAAGAACTGATATGTCTCCACTACAGTGAGTGGATCATCATTAAGGTAAAGTTTGGTTCTGGATGAACAGTGCAACGCCGACAGAAATGTGTGACACACGACTTCGCAGCTGAAAACTGGAAGCCGCGGGCTAGAGCCCATGACTGTGCCTTGTGAACGGCTCCCTGTAGGTGCCGCTCGGCAACATTAGTACTGCAGGAGCAGTACAAAATGCAGAAGTCATCCACATACAGAGAAGGTGAGACTGACTGCTCTACAGCTGCTGCTAGACCATTAATAGCCACTAAAAATTGAGAGATACTCAATACAGAGCCATGTGGAATGCCATTCTCCTGAATACGGGGGGAACTATGAGAGGCAGCGACTTGGAAATGGGAAGTGCGGAGCCACAGAAAGTTCTGGATAAAAATCAAGAGTAGGCCCTAGAGACTCCACTCATACAATGTGGCAAGGATATGATGTCGCCAGGTTGTGTCATCTGCTTTATGTAAGTCAAAAAAGACGGCAACCAGACATCTGGAAAACGCTGTTCTGATGGCAGACTTGAGGGCACAAGATTATCAGTGTTAAGACTGACCCTGGTGGAAGCCGCCCTGACATGGAGCTAGTGGGCCACGTGACTCCAGAACCCAATCCAACCCCATACACACCAACCATTCAAGTAGCTTACAAAGAACGTCGGTGAGGCTGATGGGCTGATAGCTATCCACATCAAGTGGGTTTTTACTGGGTTTGAGTGCCGGAATGATGGTGCTCTCCCACCATTGCGATGGAAAGACGCCATCGTACGACATCCGGTTGAAGATGTAGTCAGAAGAGAGATGTTTAATCATCTGACTGTGAATCCGATCCAGTCCAGGAGCTGTGTCGGGGCAATGTGCTAGGGCACTGAGGTGCTCCCACTCTGTAAATGGGGCGTTATAGGGTTCACTGTGGCATGTATTGAACAAAAGGACTTTCCTTTCCATCTGCCATATGAGGGTGCGAAAGGCTGGGGGTAGTTCTCTGACGCAGAGGCTCGAACATAGTGCTCGGCAATCACGTTTGTGTCGGTAGATAACACGCCATTGATATTAATGCCAGGGACACCTGTTGGGATCTGGTACCCAAAAAGGCATCTGATCTTTGTCCAGATTTGGGAAGGTGATGTATGGCACTCAATGGTCGACACGTACCTCGCCCAACGCTCCTGTTTCCATAGTTTTATAAGTTGGAAAATGTGGGCACAGAGCTGCCTAAAGGTTATTAGGTGCTTTTGCTGCTTATGTTGCTGTAGAGCTAACCAACACTCTTTAATTGCCTCAGCAACTTCAGGCGATCACCTAGGGACTGTTTTTCGCCAGGGGCACCCTAAAGAACAAGGGATAACGTTTTCTGCCGCAGTAACGATTGTTGTAGTGACCTGCTCAATGACAATATCAATGGCACCATGAGAGGGAGATTCAGCGGTGACAGCAGAGGTGAAGGCTTCCCAGTCTGCCTTGTTTAAAGCCCATCTGGGTAGGCATCCATGGACATGATGCCGAGGGAGTGACCAGAAGATGGGGAAGGGGTCACTACCAAACAGGTCTTCATGTGCTCTTCAGTGGATAGACTGGAAAAGGCCAGGACTGCAAACCGAGAGATCAATGGTCGAATAAGTGCCATATACCACACTGAAATGCGTGGGGGGCACATGTGTTTAAAAGGCAGAGGTCGAGTTGTGAAAGTAAATTTTCGACCTACCTGCCTCAGCCAATAAGCATGGCACATCCCGACAAGGGGTTATGCACATTAAAATCTCCCAAAAGTAGGAAAGGTTTAGGGAGTTGATCAATCAGGGTAGCCAATACATTCAGGGGTCCTGCACTATCTGCAGGAAGACATACACTGCAGACAGTTATTTCCTGTGTCGTCCTTGTCCTGACAGCCACAGATTCAAGAGGGGTTTGAAGGGGCACAGGTTCACTACATACTGAGTTCAGGAAATAGATGCATACTCCACCTGACACTCTATTATAGTCGCTATGGTTCCTGTAATATCCCTTACAGCCATGGAGGGCAGGGGTCTGCAATGCCAGGAACCAGGTTTCCTGGAGGGCAAAGCAGAAAGCAGATGTAAAGCTTAACATTTGCCATAACTCAGCCAGGTGGTGGAAAAAACCGCCACAATTCCACTGGAGGATTATGTGATCATGAGGCTGGGAAGACATGAAACACTCGAGGCATTCTATGCCTCAGGGTCACCTGCTCCCACCTGATGAGTACCTGTGCGATCGACATCCATTGAGTCTGAGGGCCCAGCGAGATCTAGGTCCTCAGCAGACTGCAGAATCTCCACCTCATCCTCAGACACAGAGCTTGTAAGCAGTGGTGGTGTGGGTGCCACCACAGTGCCTTATTTCTAGGGGTCTTTTTCTTTTTAGGTTTCTCTCACTGCTCCTTGGGTTTGTACGGCTGGGAGGGCTTTACTGATTCAGTCTCAGGGACTGAGGAGGACCGTGAAGCCCTACTACCAGCTACCTGTGGTTGCTCCAGCCACTGGCAGGTGTCAGCTTTGCCACTGGTAGGAACCTAGGAAGGGAGTGACCCAAAAGATCCCTTCCTGGAGAGAGGAGTCGAAGAAGACTTACGCTTCTCTGGCTGACAAGAGGGGACTGATGTTTCCTATGGTTGGGAGAGGGGGGTGTTATTCCTGAAATAGGTTGTGCAGGAGCAACAGGGAGGGAAGTGTCCCCCATCATCAAGGAGGCAGACGGAGACTGGCGGCTCTGAGAGCCAACTGTACGTGGCGGAACGGAAGATGGTAGAACCGTTATCATAGTGGCGGCATAGGTTGATGTCATAAGCATAGGATGTAGCCTCTCATATTTTCTCTTAGCCGCAGTGTAGGTCAGTTGGTCCAGAGTCTTGATGTGAAGGATGTCCACAATCCCGAAAGGTGATGCTGGAATTACAGTGGGAAGACATATGGCCAGACTTACAGCACTTAAAGCACTGCAATGGGGAAGGGATATATGGCTTTACGTCACAGCGGTAGACCATCACCTTGAACTTCTCGGGTAATGTGTCACCCTCAAAGGCCAAGATGAAGGCACCAGTGGCAACCTGATTATCCCTCAGACCCTGGTGGACATGTCAGACAAAATGGACAGCCTGCCACTCTAAGTTGGCGCACAGCTCCTTGTCAGACCGCAAAAGAAAGTCCCTGTGAAATATGATCCCCTGGACCATATTTAACTCATATGGGGAATGATGGAAATAGAACCATCCCCCCCACTCGTCACATGCGAGTAATACCCATGACTGGTCAGAGGATGCTGTTTTGATCAAGACTGACCCTGACCGCATTTTGGCAAGCTCTTCACCTCCCCAAACTTGTCCTCTAAATGCTCCACAACAAACTGAGGTTTCATTCACAAGAAAGACTCCCTATCAACTCTCATACATACGAGGTACCGGAGTGAATAAGCTTCGCTGCAATCCTTAGCCTGGCATTCCTCCCATGGTGTGGCCAGGGAGGGGGGAGGGAAGATTTGGTGTTGTATTTCTTAGCATTAAAGTTAGACATTTACCAATTAGAGACTGCTCATGTTTGACCACCAGAAAGAGATGACGTACTACGCTTCATGGCGTGTCAACCGCCCTGATGCCACCCAGTCTGACCAGGGGCCCTCCCCATGGGCACCACCCAGCCGCAGCATAGGCCACCTGGCAGAATAGCCATTGCCGGGAGTCCCGATGCCCCAGGGTGACGGGCATCTAATCCTTGGCATACATGGGGAGTTAATGGCACAGTTATCAGCAGAGTGATCCCTGTGTGGTCAAGGGGCTACAACCAACAGGGTACATGGCAGCCCCACCACAACGGACTGGTTACCGTGCTAGATATCAGGTGCAAACGAGCTAAGAAGTCCATTATCATCAACACCCAGGAGGGTGACATCTGCCGACAGATGGAGAATGAGTGGAAGTGCAGATGCACATTGACGAAGGATGCGAGAGGTCTCAGCGCATCATGGACACTATGCACCATGTAAGGCGCCTTTCCCCAACTGGATTACTCTTCGGGAAAATTTTGAAAAATGGAGGTCAAACCCTACAGGGCACCATCACATGAAGGCCGAAATGTGAGAGAGTCCTTTTAGTCGCCTCCTATGACAGGCAGAAATACCTCGGGCCTATTCTAACCCCCGGACCCACAGAGGGGGGGGGGGGGGGGTATCTAACATAGTTCATGACATGTGTGACAAACTGCCACATCATGCATGACATTTAAATGTATTAGTTCTGTGCTACAAACTGTATTTGCAATAAATTTTGCAGACAGTAGCCACATGTGGTGCTAAATGCACCTAAAAAAGTATATCATGGTACCACCTATAGTTCAGGAGACATGACCTTATAAACACTGAGATGCATGGAAGACTGACACACTGTGCATGATATTTAAATTTATTACTTCTCTTCAACTTACTCTATTCTCAGCACATTTTGCAGACTGTACCCCAATATCCAACTGAACATACCTTCAAAATTAAACCCTTGTATGTTATTAGCAAGGCAAAGAGTATGTTGTTGTGGTCTTCAGTCCTGAGACTAGTTTGATGCAGCTCTCCATGCTACTCTATCCTGTGCAAGCTTCTTCATATCCCAGTAACTACTGCAACCTACACCCTTCTATATCTGCTTCCCTTCTGTATCTGCTTAGTGTATTCATCTCTTGGTCTCCCTCTACGATTTTTACCCTCCACGCTGCCCTCCAGTAATAAATTGGTGATCCCTTGATGCCACAGAACATGTCCTACCAACTGATCCCTTCTTCTAGTCAAGTACTGTGAAAGTACTGTGAAAGAATAGCTAATTCACAGGATAAAATTAAAGCCATATGGTCAGTTGTGAAGGAAGTGTCTGGTCAGCAGCACAAGGTCGATGATATAAAGTCAGTTCGCAGTAATAATATTTCTGTTACTGATAAATCAGATATATGTGCAGTGTTTAACAATAATTTTCTGAGCATTGTTGGTAAATTAAATAAAAATTTAGTTTCTACAGGAAATCATATAAATTTCTTAGCAAATGCCTTTCTGAGATAGATGTCTGAAATACTCCTCTGTGATACAGACAAGAGGAAGATTGAGTCAATAATTAAATCACTGAAGACTAAGGACTCTCATTGCTATGATGGAGTGTCTAACAGAATATTAAAGTACTGTGCTGCAAATGTTAACCCTGTATTTAGCCATATTTGTAATTTTTGCTTTAGGAATGGTCAGTTTCCTGAGCGATTGAAGTACTCAGAAGTAAAGCCGCTTTATAAAAAGGGAGAAAGGGATAATGTAGATAATTTTAGACCTATTTCTATGTCACTGGTGTTTGCAAAAGTTATCGAAAAGGCTGTGTATGTAAGGTTAATTGATCATTTTATATCACACAATTTGCTATCAAATGTACAGTTTGGCTTTAGAAGTTGTTTAACAACTGAAAATGCTATATTCTCTTTTCTCTGTGAGGTACTGGATGGGCTAAACAAAAAGTTTCGAACGCTTGGTGTATTCTTTGGTTTAACTAAGGCATTTGACTGTGTTGATCTCACAATATTGCTCCAGAAGTTGGACCATTACGGAATAAGGGGGGTAGCTCGTTCACCTCTTACTTTAGCAACAGGCAGCAAGCGGTCATTATTCACAATGTTGATAACAGCTGTGATGTGGGATCTGAGTGGGGTACTGTCAAGTGGAGGGTGCCCCAGGGATCAGTGTTGGGGCTGCTCCTGTTCCTTATTTATATAAATGATATGCGCTCTAGTATTATGGGTAACTCTAAAATATTTCTGTTTGCTCATGACACTAGCTTGGTAGTAACGGATGTTGTGTGCAACATTGACTCGGTTTCAATTAGTGCAGTACATGACCTAAGTTCATGGCTTGTAGAAAATAAACTAATGTTAAATCACAGTAAGACTCAGTTTTTACAGTTTCTAACACACAATTCAACAAAACCTGACGTTTTAATCTTACAGAATGGGCATATGATTAGTGAAACTGAACAGTTCAAATTTCTAGGTGTTCAGATAGATAGTAAGCTGTCGTGGAAAGCCCAAGTTCAGGATCTTGTTCAAAGACTTAATACTGCCATTTTTACTATTCGAACGGTCCAAAATTGAGTGATACTTCGACACAAATTAGTCTACCTTGCTTATTTTCATTCATTTATGTCATATGGTATTATGTTTTGGGGTAATTCTTCCCATTCTAGAAGGATATTTTTGGCTCAGAAACGGGCGGTTCTGGCAATAAGTGGAGTGAGTTCATGAACCTCTTGTCGACCTCTGTTCACGAGTCTGGGTATTTTGACATTGGCCTCTCAATATGTATATTGAATGAGATTCTCACTCTGCAGCGGAGTGTGTGCTGATATGAAACTTCCTGGCAGATTAAAACTGTGTGCCCGACCGAGACTCGAACTCGGGACCTTTGCCTTTCGCGGGCAAGTGCTCTACCAACTGAGCTACCGAAACACAACTCACGCCCGGTACTCACAGCTTTACTTCTGCCAGTATCTCGTCTCCTACCTTCCAAACTTTACAGAAGCTCTTCTGCGAACCTTGCAGAACTAGCACTCCTGAAAGAAAGGATACTGCGGAGACATGGCTTAGCCACAGCCTGGGGGATGTTTCCAGAATGAGATTCTCACTCTGCAGCGGAGTGTGCGCTGATATGAAACTTCCTGGCAGATTAAAACTGTGTGCTCGACCGAGACTCGAACTCGGGACCTTTGCCTTTCGCGGGCAAGTGCTCAACCAACTGAGCTACCGAAACACGACTCACGCCCGGTACTCACAGCTTTACTTCTGCCAGTATCTCGTCTCCTACCTTCCAAACTTTACAGAAGCTCTTCTGCGAACCTTGCAGAACTAGCACTCCTGAAAGAAAGGATACTGCAGAGACATGGCTTAGCCACTAGAGATGGGGGATCCGCTCTTGAACTAATTCATAGAGTTCAATCTTTCAAAGGAGTGAACAATCAGTGATTCAGAAAAAAAGAACGGTAGCTCCAAACGTTTCCCACGGCAAGAGAGAGAGAGAGAGAGAGAGAGAGAGAGAGAGAGAGAGAGAGAGAGAGAGAGACGGAGCATATCAGCAGCGCCTCTACTGGTCAGAGCACAGTGCACGCCACACAACACAGCCAGCGCCGGCCTCTGCCCTGCTTCTACCTTGGCTGCCTGCATTGTGCAGTGCCCCATTGGATTTTGTGTTTCACATACGCCATGCCGTCTCTGTGCGTCGTCTGCCGCCTGCAGTGTCTGGCGCAGCGTAACTTCGCATCGCTCTCTGTCGGCGATCGTTTCAGTCGCACGTCCTGCCCTCTGGGCAGTTGATGCGAGCAACAGGACAGAGAGCCACCTAGCGGATAACATAGGAACTACTTGCAAAAACCTGCTCGCAAGGGAACGAACGATTTGTCTCGGAGCGGGTGAGTTCACCGCTACCCCCACCCTCGGAACTCGCCCGCTCAATGCTCGCCCCACCGTCTCGACTCTAGCCAGAGCGTTGAGCAAAGCGACTCAGGTGTCACGGCTGGTCTCTGCGGTCTTAGCTCACACAGTAATACAGCTCGCGGCTCGACCTACTCGACTCAGCGCCTCTGCATCGGAGTCCGTCTCTACTGGATATTGTTCTTCGTAGTAATACCGCTATGTATATTACATTATTATGTTATGTATACATCAATTGTTTTTATTTTATTTTTATTTGTTTAAACTGATTAGATTAGGTTCCTGATGACTCCTCTTACTATAGGATTTTTATTATGGACACTCGAATTTACGCTTTAATTACGAGCGAACCGATAAACGTATCGCAAAATGTGATACACCAATATTTTCCTTGTTTTATTCTGCGTAAGGCTATATGCAGCACTTTCGTTTTACAGTCAAATTTATATATTTTTTTTTCTTATTCTGGTACGGATTTTGCGATTTTAGGCGTCTTCGGAAGGAAACGTTCACTTTAAAAATATATGGCTTGCGATGTATTTGTATGAGGTTAATGAAATTTTAATACATTATAGCCAAATATATTGTTAATGTAAATCTCAAGTTACAACATTTTCCGATCACCCAAAAAACCACGATAGTGCAAAATAAATCAATAATCAAAAACTTTGTCATATCGTGGAAATTTCAATAAACAATACAAAATTCTTACTCATTATCTGTGTTACTTCAAAATAGGATCAAATAAGATCAAAATACAGGTATAGTACTGGAATAAACCAAGTTTAAAGGGAAATGTGCCTTCCATTTATTTTCTATTGTAAATGAGTGGTGAGTCATGAAAAAGAGCTAATTCATTTCAGGGAGTGAACAGTTCTGATCCAATCTCTGAAAAGAACAGTTTTGCCCATCTCTATTAGCCACAGCCTGGGGGATGTTTCCAGAATGAGATTCTCACTCTGCAGCGGAGTGTGCGCTGATATGAAACTTCCTGGCAGATTAAAACTGTGTGCCCGACCAAGACTTGAACTCGGGACCTTTGCCTTTCGCGGGCAAGTGCTCTACCAACTGAGCTACCGAAACACAACTCACGCCCGGTACTCACAGCTTTACTTCTGCCAGTATCTCGTCTCCTACCTTCCAAACTTTACAGAAGCTCTTCTGCGAACCATTCTTCTGTAAAGTTTGGAAGGTAGGAGACGAGATACTGGCAGAAGTAAAGCTGTGAGTATCGGGCGTGAGTTGTGTTTCGGTAGCTCAGTTGGTAGAGCACTTGCCCGCGAAAGGCAAAGGTCCCGAGTTCGAGTCTCGGTCGGGCACACAGTTTTAATCTGCCAGGAAGTTTCATATCAGCGCACACTCCGCTGCAGAGTGAGAATCTCATTCTGGAAACATCCCCCAGGCTGTGGCTAAGCCATGTCTCCGCAGTATCCTTTCTTTCAGGAGTGCTAGTTCTGCAAGGTTCGCAGAAGAGCTTCTGTAAAGTTTGGAAGGTAGGAGACAAGATACTGGCAGAAGTAAAGCTGTGAGTACCGGGCGTGAGTCGTGTTTCGGTAGCTCAGTTGGTAGAGCACTTGCCTGCGAAAGGCAAAGGTCCCGAGTTCGAGTCTCGGTCGGGCACACAGTTTTAAGCTGCCAGGAAGTTTAATATGTATATTCCTTATTGTCATTTCTTGTTACCAATATTACTTCATTCCCAAGAATAAGCAGCTTTCACTCGGTTAATACTCGGCAGAAATCAAACCTCCATTTTGATCAGACTTCCTTAACTCCAGTGCAAAAAGGTGTGCAGTATACTGCTGCATCCATTTTCAATAAGCTGCCACTCGAATTCAAAAATCTTAGCAGTAATCCACATGCTTTCAAATCAAAACTGAAGAGTTTCCTCATGGGTCACTCCTTCTATTCTGTCGTGGAGTCCCTTGAAAAATTAAGCTGATTCTTTTGTAATGCTGATAGCGTTTACTTAACCTTACGGACAGACTTTTTTTCAGGTTCATGAACATTTATTTTTATGTGTTATTACTTTTATGTTGTAAGTTCATGTACTGACACGTTCCATGACCTTGGAGATCTGCTCCTCAATTTGGTCCTACAGAACTTGATGTGTAAATAAAAAATAAAATAAAAACACATAGATCACAGGATATGACATCATACACATTGAGATGTGTGAAAACTGCTGCATCATGATTCATGTTTAAATTTATTACTCTTTTAATGTGTGCATGAATTCCTAAGGGACCAAACAGCTGAGGTTATCGGTCCCTAGAGTTACACACTATTTAAACTAACTTATGCTAAGAACAAGATACACGCCCATGCCCGAGGGAGGACTCGAACCTCCAGCAGCAGGGGCTGCGCTATCCATGACTTGGTGCCTCAAACTGTGTGGCTGCTCTGTGCAGTATTACTCCTTTGCTACAAACTCTATTCACAACATATTTCGCACATAGTATCCACATATGATAGTGAATGCATCTATAAAAATGTGAAATTTTATGACACATAGTTCAACAGATATGACATCACAAACACTAGGGTTGGTGAAAATTTGCTGCATCATGCATGAAGTTTTAATACATTCATTCTTTACTACTAACTCACTCGTACAGTGAAGTCAAATTAAGGAAATCCCTGACACCTGGCAGCACTTTTGACAGCATTCAACTGCAAAGCGCAAATGGCTGTAGATGAAAACAGTAGCCGTATACAAAGCTATGAAGAGACATTGCCACAGAGACTTTTACAAAATCATGTTGTCGACACATGAAGCAGTTGCGCCCAGCATACAGAAACTGTCCAGGATCATGTTTCTTAATTTGGATAGCGTACTAATACATTTGTACGTTATGCATATTTCTATGTAAGGCTCTTTCATAATTTCAAAGGTGTTTCATGTTTACAAGGAAATGAAATTATTTTGATACTTCACTAGAAACAAAGTTCTTTTTGTTTTAGTTCCTGATAGAAAACTGGCAAAATAAATACCCAGGCAATGCTGGGTTTATCAATTAGTTACACATATTAAAGCATATGTAATCTAGATTTCTCCAAATGTTTATTTAAGTATCTTGTAAACATTTAAAGTCTGACCTCTGCTTAAGACAGTGTTACTACTCAGGGCACATATTCGCTGAAAGCCCCACTGATGGCTGTTAATCAGTTGAAATCGATTTGCAAAAGTAAATAAAGAAAACATTATTTTGTGACTGGTTGCTGCTTATTTGGTAATTTAAAGTAAATTTGTCAAGAACTTGAAGAGATTTTTGCTAACAATGATTCCCTGTTCTGTGATACTTACAGGGCGTTACAAAAAGGTACGGCCAAACTTTCAGGAAACATTCCTCACACACAAATAAAGAAAAGATGTTATGTGGACATGTGTCCAGAAATGCTTAATTTTCACGTTAGAGCTCATTTTAGTTTCGTCAGTATGTACTGTACTTCCTCGATTCACCGCCAGTTGGCCCAATTGAAGGAAGGTAATGTTGACTTCGGTGCTTGTGTTGACATCCGACTCATTGCTCTACAGTACTAGCACCAAGCACATCAGTACATAGCATCAACAGGTTAGTGTTCATCACGAACGTGGTTTTGTAGTCAGTGCAATGTTTACAAATGCGGAGTTGGCAGATGCCCATTTGATGTATGGATTAGCACAGGGCAATAGCTGTGGCGCGGTACGTTTGTATCAAGACAGATTTCCAGAACGAAGGTGTCCCGACAGGAAGACATTCGAAGCAATTGATCAGCGTCTTAGGGAGTGCCGATGACTCGCGACTGGGGAAGACCTAGAATGACGAGGACACCTGCAATGGACGAGGCAATTCTTCGTGCAGTTGACGATAACCCTAATGTCAGCCTCAGAGAAGTTGCTGCTGTACAAGGTAACTCTGACCACGTCACTGTATGGAGAGTGCAACGGGAGAACCAGTTGTGTCTGTGCCATGTACAGCGTGTGCAGGCACTATCAGCAGTTGATTGGCCTCCACGGGTACACTTCTGCGAATGGTTCATCCAACAATGTGTCAATCCTCATTTCAGTGCAAATGTTCTCTTTACGGATGAGGCTTCATTCCAATGTGATCAAATTGTAAATTTTCACAATCAACGTTTGTGGGCTGACAAGAATCCGCACGCAATTGTGCAATCACGTCAACAACACAGATTTTCTGTGAACGTTTGGGCAGGCATTGTTGGTGATGTATTGATTGGGCCCCATGTTCTTCTACCTACGCTCAATGGCGCACATTATCATGATTTCATATGAGATACTCTACCTGTGCTGTTAGAACATGTGCCTTTACAAGTACGACGCAACATGTGGTTCAAGCACGATGGAGCTACTGCACATTTCAGTCGAAGTGTTCATACACTTCTCAACAACAGATTCGGTGACCGATGGATTGGTAGAGGCAGACCAATTCCATGGCCTCCACGCTCTCCTGACCTCAACCCTCTTGACTTTCATTTATGGGGGTATTTGAAAGCTCTTGTCTATGCAACCTCGGTACCAAATGTAGAGACTCTTCACGCTCGTATTGTGGACGGCTGTGATACAATACGCCATTCTCCAGGGCTGCATCAGCGCATCAGGGATTCCATGTGACGGAGGGTGGATGCATGTATCCTCGCTAACGGAGGACATTTTGAACATTTGAAGTCACGCTGGTACGTTCTGTTGGTGTGTGGTCCCATTCCATGATTAATGTGATTTGAAGAGAAGTAATAAAATGAGCTCTAACATGGAAAGTAAGCGTTTCTGGACACATGTCCACATAACATATTTTCTTTCTTTGTGTGTGAGGAATGTTTCCTGAAAGTTTGGCCGTACCTTTTTGTAATACCCTGTATATATTTACAGGCTACACACAGGGTGATTCCGGAGGAATGACACTCAATTTTTGAAGCGATACTACACATACACACATCAAATTTTCGATAATTACAGAACTGAAGCAGGTTGAAGACTACACACATGAAGACAAGTGTAAATATTACTTAAATACTGTGTAGGTGTTGTGGTAGACAGAATACTGGTGGAAGAGATGACTGATTCATCCTACAATGGGTGTGAGGATTCTCCAACAGATGGCACCACTGTGACATCCTACTGAGGCAGTAATTGCAAGTGTACTCACTTTGCAATCGTGGCTGGATCAATGAGCAGTTGTGAGGCCATATGTGTGTTGTGCTTGAGTGTTATTTAGTTGAGAAAATCCATTGTGTCCATAAATACCGACATCCCACATATGTATACCCATGCACACTAAGCAGACATGTTGTTTCTGTATGGGTAATGTAATGGCAGTGCCCACGTGGCTGTGACAGAATACCATAGGCATTTCCCTATAGACGAACCCCCTGTGCCATGAAATTTCCCAGGATTTTTCAAACATTACATGGATCTCGAACAGTACCCAATGTACACGTAATATCAGAATGTGAGGCCGTCCAATCATATGAGGAAAGGAACGATGTTATTGAAATGATACGATGGATTACCATCACCAGTACATGGTGCTTTAGCTATCAGCTCAATAATCTACAACTGTGAGTGTGGCGCACATTACGTTCTGAGGGCTTGTACCCATTCCAAGTGCAGCTTGTGCAACATCTGCATCCCAGTTACTTAGTAAGCAGAAAGCAATCTTGTGAATGGTTGGCTGTTCACAGATACTTCACGCAACACACTTTATTTACAGATGAGGTTATATTTACCTAGAATGGTATCATGAAGACCTGTAATTCTCATACATAGCAATGTTAACCCACGCAACACGACGGAAACAAGATTCCAAGTTAGGTTCTCAGTGAAGGTCTGGTGTGGTATGATTGATAACCTGGTGATAGGGTCTGCGTTCCTGCCAAACTGATTGACAGCCCACAGCATATGCACATTTCCTGATAGAAGACCTCCCTGCACTTTTGGAAGGCATGACATCAGAGCAACAACAGCAAATGTACTTGTAACATTATGGACCATCGATTCACTGTATCACACAAGTATCCCAGTATCTGAATAACACATTTCCTCTATGGTGGATTAGCCATGATGGACCCATTAACTGGTTTGCCAGACCACCTGACCTAACTCCATTAGACTTTCGTTTATGGGGTAGGCTAGGGGTATATCCATGCTATGAAGGTGGATACATGTGAAGAACTTGTCACTCACTGATGCTGTTGCCTCCATTAAAGCCTGGTGAGAGGTTGATCAATGTGCAACACAACCCATCCTCCAATGCACTGACAAGTGAACTGAGATGGGTAGGGGACTTTTTGAGCACCTCTTGCAGGATGAATCAGTCATCGGTCCCACCGTTATTCTGTCCACCACACCACATACACAGCATTTTGGTAAGTAATATTCACACTTGCCTTCATAATCATTCATGGATGTGAGTAGTTTTCAAACTGCTCAGTTCTGTAATGATCAAAATTCAGACACGTGTTCATAGGAGTTTTTCAGTTTATTTACACATGTAGAATCAACCCACAAATTGTGTGACATTCCTCCTGAATCACTCTGTATATTAAATGGATATGTACCATATGATCGTCCAAAAGTTTATTAAAGAATCCTGTAAAAATTTGAAGTACATCGTTCAAGAACTTTTCGAGATTTTTGTTAGCAAGGCTTCCCCTTTTTACCCTGCATATAAAAAAATATGTAAGACTATGCCCTTCTGAACATTTATTACAGTATCATGTAAAAATCTGAAATAAATCAGTCAAGAATGTTTTGAGATTTTTGGTAACAAAATTTAAACAATGACATGTCTTCATGTCGTAGTATGGATGTAGAACAGGCTGTTTTTACACTACCTCCTGATGTAGCTGAGGAGGTTACAAAAGGAGCATGCGGAGTGTTGAGTGGGGCATGTTCACACTAGTGTAATATAACAGCAGCTGAAATGACTGCTTTGCATTTTTCACTCATGGTGGATCCTGATATCATTTTCCCAGTGGATAAGAGCAATACTACAGTTGTGTTGGACCTGCAATATTATGTTCAAAATATGCACTGTTTACTATCTGCTCTAGAATATTGCAGGTTCAGTGCTGAACCAACAAAAAGAGTTGAGAGGAAGACTGTCAACCTCGTGAAGGAAAGTTCCTTGTCATAGGAGACTATCAATGGTCTTAATCCTTGTTTTTGTTGTTCCCCTTAGATTATATGCCGCCCTGAAGCCCCCAAGGCCATTACCAGTAACACTGGTGCTTCAACATACTGTGTAGTAGGATGTCTTGCTAATTTGTGTGTTGAATCATATTATTTTTCTTTCTTTTCTTATTTATATAAGCTACATATAAACTCAATGAGCTATAAACCAAAGACATCAGCAAAAGTAAATTAATAAGTTGTTTTGTGGCAAGGATAATGTTGTGATACATTGTTAAACACCTGTACAAAACAAAGTAGGAAATATGTTCTTCAATTTATTAATTCGTTTATCTTTACCCTTTTGTTTCGGAAAATGGTGGCGTACAGGAGTTTGCTTGGATCCATCGAACCAACATTATTAAAAATGTGTAGTCATTAAAAGTATAATAAACAGTTATTAGAAAAGGAATATTTATTCGTGTGGTTATAAGTTCAATTCCTACCTTTTCATGATTTCACTCTTCACTGAGATCTCATATCAAGAGATTCGGTGCAGACAAGAATAATTAATGCCGTATCTGGAGGAGCGTTCTTGTAGCGACATTAAACTCAAGACTAAACACAATGCAATTAATGTGAAGGCAATGATGCGGACTTGATAGGCACCTATTGAACTTAGTTTACTTATGCTACAAATATTGTTCTTCGAGTGTTCATGAACTTATAGACACACTGACAATTTCAATGGTTGCGGTACCACACACTACAGGAAGGAGCAGTACATAATGCAAATTAGGTAGCACACACTACTGGAAAGAGCAGTACGCAAAACAAATTATGTTTATTGAGCTTGAATGTAATGATACTGAAGGTCTGTTGATATTGGTATCACTTAAAGTTCACCCAAGATTCTGCACAAATTCATGAATTAGCTTCAAGATTTTCTCAACTATTCTTTCCAATCAATTTTTCCAATTATTCAAGCAATTATTACTCCATCTTCATTTCCACAACACTATTAAATGGCGACCATTTAAAAGATGGTGTCGAGTGAAATATGAACAGACATTTCAATTGTTAAGATGAAAATTTTTGAGATAAATGATTCATATTATTGTTACAAGGAATTAATGAAACTTTCATTGTATTTGATACATGTCCTCGAAATTGGGAATGATAAAACCACTGAAGGAGCACATTAAAATTAAATCCTACCTACAAATGAGACAAGCTGGGAATGCTGATTTCAGTGGTAAAGGTAGGAATCTGCTACACTGTATGCTTTACGGCCACACTTGGTGCCGTCTCTCTGGCAGCAGATAATCTCTTTTCCTTCCAATTAATATCCCTTACGGAAAGTGAATTTCTACAGGAAAGATGAAAATTTGTACAAAGTCATCATTAAAGTGCAAGATAAATCACTTAAATTGTATAAGACTGTGTCCAATAATAACCAGTTTCATTAGTGAATACGCACTTAAGCCTACTTTAATTGAAAAGTACCCATAGAGACAAAAATTTCATTTTTGAAAAATTTTATTCATAATTTTGTTAAAAACTATTCACAATGGAGACAAAGGAAATAGCCATTGGAGAAAACTCATTACAAGATGCAATATGCCAAAATGTTGGAAATCCGAGATTTGCAACAGTTGAAGGCAGAGCGCCAACTTGTGAACTCCGGGCGCTAATGACCGTAGCAGTTTTGCGCTCCCACTATCAATAAATGATGACACTGGTAATATAGCTGATCATTATGTCACTTTTGTGACGCTGCATGAGACAATTTCTCAATTCTCACCAGTAAACTTTTTTTTCAAATAGTGAAACTGAAGGGTGCAACAGTGAAAATTGCTTTGATTACTTGCTCACGACATCGCAAACGCAAGAGCAGGAAACAGTTCGTAAAGACAAGGCAAATACCAGTGAGACACACAATTTGACACAAATCATGCCACAAATAACACAACAAATGATGACTAACTGAAAACCCTCAGCTGCCGACAGGTGTTGATATACCTCGATGTGGACAGTTGAAAATGCGTGCCCCGACCTGGACTTGAACCCAGGATCTCCTGCTTACATGGCAGACGCTCTATCCATCTGAGCCACCAAGGACACAGATGAATGGCGTGACTGCAGGGACTTATCCCTTGCACGCTTCCCGTGAGACTCACATTCCCAACTGTCCTTAGCTGAGGGTTTTCAGTTAGTCATCATTTATTCCAGGGAAAAGCTGCACGGTCATCAGCAGTATTCTGTTCTTTTGAGAACAGTTACTGTCTTCACATATATAGTTAAAGGCTACCCAGCCATTGACCTTCATCTGTGCGAATGCGCACAGGTTGCCTAAACTCTTACAGGAATCACCAAAGCGTGCGCGAGTAATGAGTGGATGGGCAAATGTCTATAAGGTACATTACATCTGCAGAATTGTGGACAGTTGGGAATGTGAGTCTCACGGCAAGCGTGCAAGGGATAAGTCCCTGCAGTCGCGCTATTCATCTGTGTCCTCGGTGAGTTGCATCTGCGTGCGTGCGTGTGTGTGTGTGTGTGTGTGTGTGTGTGTGTGTCTATTGTTGATGAAGGCCAATGATTGAAAGCTTTAATTGTGAAAGTCTTTTTGTTGTTTCTATCTGCAACTCAACATATCCGCTATATGGTGAGTAGCAACTTTCCTTCTCATAATATTGTACAATAATATTAGATTTCGGTTGCTGGAAAGGCACATTCCAGAATATATGTTGTTAGTTGTTAAGGAAAATTTTTGTTTGTAGTTTTTCTTATATGTCAAATGTGTAAATGATAAGATGAGTGGTTGTAAAAAGGAAGAATTTTACTTTTATGTGTCTAGAGATAGCGATACTCTAAATACAACCCTTCATCTTGTGCGTAGCCAAGTTGTAAACAATTAAATGAACTTGCGAAATGCACAGTATCGTGCAATGCAATATGCAACTCACTTTGACGCAAGTGGTATCAGAGTGACGCTGTGCATGTGCACTGAGGAGCAAGCTAATCAACAAACCACAAGAGCATGCGCACCAGAAAGGCACAGCTGGCAGTGTTGGAGTGCCCAAACCAAACAAACCTGATGAGCTACAGCCCATACTAGCATTTGTAAAGCCTATCAAATAAACAGAGACACAGAAAATTAAGAGATAGTCTATACTATGACTACCTACAACACACACACACACACACACACACACACACACATACACACACACACGGATAAGCTAGGGATTACATACACACGACACAGGAAAGGGCGCTACACTACAAGATATTTACTTAAGCTACACTACTATACACATTATATCTATGTATGTACAATATTTACAAATTTAAGTATTGAAAGTGCATGCACTAGTCATACTTGATAGATGAGAAAAGTCTTGCTGAAGGTAAACAAGCAAGCACAGTGTAAGTGGCAAACTGAATAAGAGGTCGCACCACGCCTCTAATACACCTTATGTTCCAGATTTATACGGCAGGTAGAGACACACACATGACACAAAATAAGTTTTGTGATAACATGACTGCACACTGAAATAAATGAATACATGACTATAGCAAGAAAGTATTAGTAGCCATCAAGCCACTATACACTTGTCTTGGAAGATTTAGTTTTTACATTAGTATTAACTTTTATCTTCCACAGAATGATGCATTGACACGTCCTAAAGTGAAGAAAGATAAATGCTTGTAGAATGTTAGGTACCATATAAACATAAGAAAGTACCGCCCCACAAGTAAATATAATTGTAAGTTTATGATATGTATGAATGTGATAGTGTGACAGTAGGTGAAGAAGAAAACAGTAGCATTACTTCACGTATCACAATGCTGAAGTAAGGCTGAGTACTATCAAATAATCAAGGGGTCGAAACCTAACTACACAGAGTGTTGACTACCCAAGAAAGCATCAAACACCTGAATTATATTGAAATTTTTATGCGCATTTGTTCATCATCATCTTGGACAGTTTCCAGCCTCTAGTTGGGTCTGTTTGGAACATAGGCCTCTCCATCATCTTCCGTGTAGCCACAAATCTCCAGCTTCACCTTGATCCAGTCTTTTCCTTTCTTCTGAATGCATTCCTCCACTGCTTTCAGCCATCTGTCTCTCGGTCTTCCTCTTGGTCTCTTTCCTTCCAGTTTCACCTTGTGTATTCTCCTGGGTATCCTCCTCTTCTCCATTCACTTAACATGCCCATACCATCTCAACCTTGATTTCTCTATCTCCTCCTGTAATGGTTCCACCTTCATTGACTCTCTGATCCTCTCATTTCTTAACCTGTCTATATTTGTCACTCCAATACTGTTCCTCAAGAATTTCATCTCTCTAGCGTGTACTTTGCTTTTCTCTCTTCCTTTCATAACCCAGGTTTTGGATGCATATGTTAGGATCGGGACATAGTATGACCAGTATATAATCTTTTTACTGATTTGGGGTATACCCTTGCTCCATATCAGGTTTCTAACACTCTTCCAAAATGCTTCTGCTTTAGTCCCCCACTCGTTTATTTCTCTGTTGTTTTTTCCATTTTCTTGTATCAGGCTTCCTAGGTAATCGAAACTCTCTGCTCTCCTCAATCATTCCGCACCAATTGTCATTACAGTTGTTCCTCTCTCTTTTGTTCTTGTTGTGATAATAATCTTGGTCTTCCTTATACTAAATTTCATCCCATATTCTTGTACTGTTCGTTCCCATACGTCCAACTTCTCTTGTACTTCCTCCCCCTTATTCCCCCAAATCATTAGATCTGATAGAGAGGCGAGGCCATGCGTAGTGATCTGAACGGCACGTAGTATCTATTAAGTGACTATTGTTTACTTCTTTGATTTTTTTCTGAATTGATAAATATGCTCCAGCAAGAAGTCACTGTAAATTGAAATAAAATGTATGTCAATTTATGCTGTAAATGAAAACAGAATCTATTATTGTATGAATGTTACATGAAGCATGTGTAGCCAAACGAGTGTAAAATATGTAGTCATATAACTGGAATCGAATATTGTAACGAAAATGAAATCTTAAAAAATGTACTAAAACTAAATGACAAGTAATGACCGGGTATATAAAAAGGGGAGAGAATATGTTACAGATTATAACGTATATGAGTAATGACAAGGGCATGTCAGCAAATGAATAGGGTAAGTGTATTTTGTAATTGTAATTGTATTTGTAATTTATTATGTTCTGTGTACGGTATGTGGAAAAGACACTAAAGAAACTTTACATATGCAACAGCATGAAAGAGGTCAAAAACAAAGCGCAAAAACATACGAAACTTGGCTGCAAAGTGCCAAGTGTATGTGCATTGAATCAATATGTGCATGGGTGCATCGTAAACTAAAAATGGCAATACTCCATTTAACACAAACCTTCTGCACCCAACAATGCTGTAAAAGCAACAAGGAACTTACCTTGTTGATGGATGTCAGACGCACAGCTGGTCTCCCCACTGAATAAGTGAGAGCAGCGAGGTGAAATGCATTTCTCGGGCGACTGATATGGAAACCAGTTGTCACCGCATCAAAGAATTCACAAAGGATCATGCCACTGAACACAAGCTTCACAAATTCGTGCAGTGAAAGCCACTGCAAATGCACGACAGACACTCTGGCCTCGTACTGGACATGTGAGCATGGACTGTGATGATAATGGATGTAGGGCATCGCACGCATACTTCGCAAGCTAAACACTGTGCAGATGCTAACTGACAATAATGGGACTAAACGGTTACAGCATGCACTTTGTTAGGTGAGAAAACTTATACATGCATGTGTTAAAATAAGCTGACATGCCCATATAAATTGCTAACCATTCACGATAACTCCAATGGCCGAAAATAAAGGCTATGTCCATACCGGCCAGGATTATCAAACCTCAAAAAGGGAAATAAGCTCAACCACTGGGCACCTCCGTATGATGTCAGTGCACAGTGAGGGGCAATTGTACTGAATCATATTATTGTTCTTTCTTTTCTTTATGTAAATTAATGAGTTGTTTTGTAGCAAGGATAATGTTTTGATACATCATTAAATATCTGTATGAAACAAATAATAAATACACTCTTCACTCTTCAATTTATTAATTCATGTACCTTCACCCTTTCATTTCAGGAAGTGGTAGCGTACAGACATATGCTTGGACCCATCGTACGAGCATTGTTAAAAATGTGTATTTTAACCATTCATTAAAAGTACGAGGGCCGTTCAGAAAGTAACCTCCGGTTGATTTAAAAAAATACACCAAGTTAAATAAAAATATTTTAATATATACATCTTACAACTACATCTTTGCACTATTTTTCTACATAGTCTCCATAGCGATTGAGGCACTTACCATATCTCTTCACAAGCTTTGAAATTCCTTCTGCATAAAAATCACCCGCTTGTGCCTGGAGCCAGCCTGTGACCGCATCTTTGAGCTCTTCGTCGTCATCAAACCGCTGTGACCCGAGCCATTTCTTCAAATGCATGAAGAGGTGATAATCACTTGCCGCCAGGTCTGGGCTGTAAGGTGGATGGTTGATAACGTCCCACTTGAAGGACTCAAGAAGGGCCGTTGTTCTGCGAGCAGAGTGAGGACGGGCGTTATTGTGCAAAAAAACGATACCGGAAGTCAGCATACCACGGCATTTGTTCTGTATAGCCCGTCGTAACTTTTTTATTGTTTCACAGTACACGTCTTGATTAATGGTCGTACCACGTTCCATGAATTCAACCAACAACACCCCTTTGGCATCCCAAAACACCATTGCCATCAGTTTTCTGGCAGAAAAATCTTGCGAGGCTTTTCTTGGTTTGGTAGGCGAATTTGAATGTGCCCACATCTTTGATTGTTCTTTTGTCTCAAGGTTCACGTACTTAATCCAGGTTTCGTCACCGGTCACGATTCTGTTTAACAATGGTTCTCCTTCGTCCTCATAACGTGACAGAAAGTCTAATGCAGAGGCCATTCTTTGAGTTTTGTGGTGGTCGGTAAGAATTTTGGGCACCCATCGTGCACAGAACTTACGGTAACCCAATCTTGCTGTCACTATCTCGTACAAGAGAGTCTTAGAAATCTGTGGAAAACCAGTAGACAACTCCGACATTGAGAAACGTCGATTTTCACGAACTTTTGCATCAACTGTCTGAACGAGTTCGTCAGTCACCAATGATGGTCTACCACTCCTCTCTTCATCATGAACGTTTTCTCGTCCACTTTTAAATAAACGTACCCATTCACGGACAACTCCTTCACTCATAACTCTTGGTCCGTACACGGCACAAAGCTCACGATGAATAGCTGCTGCAGAATATCCTTTGGCTGTAAAAAATCTTATGACAGCACGCACTTCACATTTGGCGGGGTTTTCTATTGCAGCACACATTTCAAACTGCCACAAAAACTAAACTAGTGCAGGTACGACGTTCACTCGACCACGGCTTGATGCCGACTGACCTGTTGAGTGCGTGAACGCACAGATGGCGTCGCTACTCCCCCCACAACCCACACTGTGACCGATCGGAGGTTACTTTCTGAACCGCCCTCGTATTATAAAAAGTTATTAGAAAAGGAATATTTATTTGCACAGTAATAAGTTCAAATCCTATATGTTCATCATTTCACTCGCCGCTGAGTCCTGGATCAAGAAGTTCGGTGCAGACAAGAGTAGTTAACACCATATCTGGAGGAGTGTCCCTACATCAACATTGTCACACTCAAGACTAAACACAATGGAATTAATGTGAAGGTAATGACTCAGACTTGATAGGCACCTATTGAACTTGGTTTACTTATGATTAAAATATTGCGCTTCTTGTGTTCGAGAACTTATAGACAGATTGACAACTTCAATGGTTGCGGTGATTATATGGTACCATACATAATGCAATTAGTTTATTGACCTTTAATATAATGACATTCAAGGTCTGTTGATAGTGGCATCCGTTAAAGTTCGCCCAAGATTGTACACAGATTCATAAATTACCTTCAAGATTTTCTCAACTATTCTTTTTAATCAGTTTTTCCAATTATTCAAGCAATTATTAATCCATTTCCATTCCCACATCACTATTCATCTGTTAGGTTGTGAGTGCATCACATTAAGAGCTCAGCATACTACTTAGATCAGTTAGAGGGATTGTGTTTCAATGTCTGTGATTTTTTCCTATGTTTCGATGTGGTCTCTCTCTTCATTCACATTTCTCCAATTGAGGTTAGGTTTGATGTAGAATTAAGGAACCTTTTTCAACATGTGTTGATTTCTATGTACAGACAGATGGAGTTGTGATGGAGGAGTTCTTTATCACCCATTTTTGCCAAACTGTACGTGGGAGATTTTGAGGTACATGCCCTGGAGTTGGGGGACACTGAAACCTCCTCCTTTTCAGATATGTAGACAATACTTTTGTTGTTTGGACTCATGGATGTGAGAATTTAAACAGCTTTATAGAAAATCTGGATTTAGTCCAACTGAATATTTGGTACATGACAGAGTGAGAAAATGATAGCTGCCTTTCCTTCCTTGATATGTTGATAAGGAGAAAGATTTCTGAAATGCAATTTATGAGAAGCAAACTCACACTGACTTATATCTTCAGACTGATAGCTGTCGACATCTGGTTCAGTATGATGGATACTTTGTATCTTGGTTTGTAGAGTCCACAACATCTCAGGCAATGAAAGTTTGTCAGCTGAGTTAGCCCACATAAAAGTGACCTTTCACTAGAATGGTTATAGTGAAAGACAGATCAGATACACATTATGCTATCGACCAACAATGAAATGGGCGGGTGGTGAAAAGTACAAGGTACCACCTAAGTCTACAGCCTTTTTCCCTTACACAGGTAAGTTTTCCAACAGGAATGGTTGTACCCTGCGGAAGCATGATGTGAATGTGTTTTGCAACCTTCTGGACCTCCATCTAAGATTAAGGTTCTTTTAGGTCCCATAAATGATGATCTTGCTTTGCATCATGTGGTTATCAACAATATCCATTGCAGTTGTGGCATGTAATAAGACGGGTCAGGCTTTCAGGACCATGGAGGAATGGTATACTGTGCATAAGTGTCATATAAATTTACAACAGCTAAAAAATCTGCTATCCCAGAACATTACCTTGGTACTGATTATCCTGTAGAACACAACTACACATAAGATACTGGCACACACTTCCAGCTACTAGGATGGCGTAATTAAGGAAGCATTTGAGATTATATTAGCAAGAGACCTTATAAATAGAGGTGGTGGTTTTTGTTTAAATTCTGCTGTCTCCCTGGTAAAATAACACGGGGACAGAATGAAAGCTATCTCACTCATTGGTGATTAATGTTCACTATCACATTGGTCGTCTTTGGTCATGTTGAGGAGGTAGTGTTCAGAGAGAGGGAGACTGTGTATGTGTATGTGTATGTGTGTGTGTGTGTGTGTGTGTGTGTGTGTGTGTGTATGTGTGTGTTGGGGGAGGGGTCTTTCTTCACGTGCTCTGTACAACATGATTTTGAATTTCCTTGTGTACCCTTCTCACGTAGCATTTGCAATTTGAAAAAGACAAGAGTGTGCACCTGTTGAAATAATAGTGGTTGTCAAAGACTTCACCCACCTGCATTCCTGCAAGTTGTCTGAATATTTTATATGCAGGTAAACTCAAGTTCACAACATTAAATTTTTCTACCAATCAATGTTGGAAGAACCTATGAACAAAATGAAATTCTAGTTGACTATTTCTAATAATATCAATTATGCACTGCGAGGCACAAGTAACAAAATAGTCCTTAGCTACGTAGAGAAGAGACAGAAAATTTGTCATATACAGAGAAAAATTTAGATATAGAACTTATCTTACCCGTATCAGATGGACCAGCGCCATTTAAATTACCATTGGAAACATCTTGTAACTGTTTTTTGTTGTTAACAGTGCTATATTTGGATGCAGTTTTATCACTATTCAAGTGACTTGCTGAAATAAGTGCTTTGTTGGTGTCTTCATTGTAAGTTTTACTTTGTAAACACAAACTCTCCTCACATAAAGGCTCAGGACCCTAGATAAATAGCATGGTTCAGTCAAAATAAAGATTCTATTAATCAGTCATATATGTTACACATTTCTGTTTCCCATTAACAATAGTGATTTGTGATACTTTAAAAAGTAAACTGTTTTCACTGTTCATAACGATCCTTATCATCAACAAAGTTCTTTGCGTGGTGTAATATTGCACACAATATCTTACCAAAGAATACAAGGCAAGGAAAATAAAATGCCACAATTCATGAGTAATAATACGTGAAAGAAATATTTACACACGATTTGATAGGATTCTAATTGAATTGGTGAGTTGGAAAAGGGGCCATGTTCCAGAAAGCAAATTTTTCAAGAAAGAGAAAAAAGAAAAACCGTTTTACTGCAGAATAGGTTTAAGCATGATGCTGTGGAGTTGCCATGTAACAATTGGCTCCAGGGTGAAATAACATCCACCATTACAACATACTCTAGCCATCAACTGTGGTCAGTAATCAAGTTTTAAGGTCTGGAGATAACCCCTTTCTGAACTTGATGATGATGATGATGATGATGATGATGATGAGGCAACTGGCATTCTGCTTACAGTGTAAGGATTGTGTTATGCAATTTTATATTAGTCATGTTGATTATAACAATAAAAGAGTGTGGTATGAGCATAGAGATTTATTTATAATGCACCCAACCACTGGTAAAATACAGCATAGGTATGTACGATATGAAAGTGTGATGTCTATTCTTTCACGTCCGAAAAACAGACACAACATATTCATATAATTGATTTGCCTTAACGGGCAATGAATTCACTACTTTCAGTGTGGATACACAAAAATGTTTGACCTCCTGTGGGTATCTCAAAGTAGCACACACGGAGGACATGGACGGACACTGCGGATATCCCAAACAGAAGCTGTTTGGGATATTAAACCACAAACACATTCCTTTTTTGTTCTCATTTCCAACACAAAATTGGCAATATGAATAGTGGGGTAATGTCAGATTTGCAAGCTAGTAGTGTGATATCATGTGGAAATGTGGGTTGGCCAAGAGTTGTGCCAAGACAGTTGGCACAATTTTGATAAACATTGCGTCTGGGTGGCATAGTGGTTAACACAATTACCTAGTAAGCAAAAGATCCCAGGTTCATGTCCCGGTCCGGCACCCATTTGCAATCGTCGCTGCGGATTCTGCATGAAGACCCGATGCAGCTGACATCAACAGTTTCCTCACTTACTTTCCCCTCTCCCTCCTCCACCTTCATTTTACATAAAGGGGGATATGCTTCACATTTATCTTATCCATTCTTTGCTGGCCACTGGCAGCTACTGTTATAAAATAGTTTCTGCTTGTCAGGTATGTACTGTAAAATTTTCTTTACATCGTTTAGATTCTTCTTTTTTATTGGAACAGCTCCACTACAGGTTTGTTTACACAGACATGGCCCCTTTCCTAATTCAATATCCTTCGATTGAGCGCTTCTCGTGATGGTACATGACCCCACGTTATACCAAATGACACATGCGGATATAAAGATCAGTTAACTCCAGTAAGCACAATTTGACAAAAAAGTGACTCCTTTTCCAACAGATCAATTCAATTAATTCTTTGACAATAATAAATAAAGTAGAAGCTAACTATGAGCAACAATAAATTATTCAAAAACTTTCCTAAATGAATATAATAAGTAATACACTGAGCCTCAAAAATTTGTTACAATACAAAAAGTGTGACAAGATAAAAATATTATCAAGAATCACATGGTAATCTGATGAGAAGAGGATGATAATTAGAAAACAGCTGATAAATTCCTGCTTACTCTACAAAGATGGAAAAACTGTGTAGCAGATCTAAAGAAGTAGAATAGAGCACCTATAATCTCTCCTAATGTGTTTTATTCAAACTACATTTAACTGATCCCAAAAATGAATCCTTTCTGATGTTTTAAGTTGTAAATGAAAGCTTGCAGTCCACCTATCAGCTCATACTAAAAACTTTAAAAGGATGCTGGATAAAAAAATTAATTAAAAGATTTCACTTGCATGCTCAACTTTTACATCTCACTTTCATAAATCACTTTTACATCACTCACCATTTTCCCCTAGCAATTTATTTAATCACTAAGAAAGCAGAAAAGATATGGCTCCAAATATGGAATGAATTCTGGGTATTTTATAAGTTAACACCTTCAGATCTCTGATATGGTATTCTGAACAGAGGGCAACATTACCCAGGAACTATATGACAATAACAATTGAAAATACACAAGAAAATATAATTCACTCACTGTTTGGCAAGTTAGCTGCATATTTCCCTCTTTACTCTTCACTTAAAAAAAAAGGAGGTAAGAGACTCTTGAAATAATTAATCCATATATATTGCAAAAACATGTGTGCAGGTTTTCCACATCTCCTCCTAAAGCACTGAACCAATTTCCATCAAACTTGGTGTACATATCCCTTAGTGTCTGGCAACAATCCCTGTCAGGGTAAGAACTACCTGCCTATCATAATTCAGGACATATGATGTCAAACAATGAGATGCATGAAAAACTACCACACCATGTGTGATTTTTAAATTTATTACTTCTGGGATACTAAATCTATTCACAACAAATTTCACAGACAGTATCCATATATGTAGTTAAATGTATCTACAAATTTATACCATGTTACCACACACAGTTCAAGAGATAGGAGGTCAAACACTGATATGTGTGAAAAACTGTCACATTGTGCATGATGTTTAAATTTATTACTGCTTTGCTACTAAATCTATTCACAACATGCTTTGCAGACAGTATCCAAATATGCAGCTGAATGTACCTATACAAATATACCACTGTACGACACACAGTTGAAGAGGTATTATGTCAAACACTGAGAAGCATGAAAAAATGTTACATCATGTATGAAGTTTTAATATGTTTACTCTTTACAACTAATATGTCACTCACACACTCGAGTCAAGCTAAGGAAATCTCTGGCAGCACTTTTGACAGCTTTCAACTGCAAAGTGCAAATGGCTGTAGGCAAAAACAATCACCATCTATAGACTATGAAGAGAGGAGAGACATTGTGATTGTAGACATGCAAAGCAGCTGTACTCAGCATACAGAAGCTGTTTGGGATATTAAACCACAAACACATTCCTTTTTTGTTCTCATTTCCAACACAAAATTGGCAATATGAATAGTGGGGTAATGTCAGATTTGCAAGCTAGTAGTGTGATATCATGAAAACCAATTTCATTTATTTGAGTAAATTTTTCTAACAAGATAGATCCATTTTTAAAACAATCTGCCTCTTACCTACATCTGTGAACACATGGGGGCTATACTGTGATGCATCAAATGGCTCAGCCCAAATGGAACTGAGTTACCTATAACTTTTCTCCTGGTTTACTCAAAGACACTGGAATTTCTTTCGGGTAAGTGCTGTATTAGAAATGCCATTAGAAAAAGGAATAGAAACTGTTTCAACTAAAGTCTCCAAGTATCCAGATTTTGTTGTATTATGCCTTGATTTTCAGTTACTTATGAATAAAATTACCATATTGTCCTCCAGTATAAACTAAATGTAGACATAATTTGCATTACTGAATATTGGCTATGAAATAACAAAGTAAAATTAATCTCAGTCTCAGCATAAGCATCAGCAAGTAATTTTAGCTGAGATTTCTTCAAACATGGGGCTCTGTTATCCCTGTCAAACAGCAAATAAATTTTTGTGATGTCAATAAAATTTATTTGGACCTGACTGAAAAAGACTTTGAACTTCCCATTACTAAGCTGCCAGAGCTTAATATCATAATTCTTAGCATATGTACAGCATCAAGAGGAAGTGTGCCAGTCTTCCTGAGCAAACAAGAGGTTCTGCTGAATGGGATCAGTGCATTAAATATGAAGATAGTGCTTTGTAGGTGCAACCACAACGGAGGGGTATCTGTTGAGAGGTCAGACTAACGTGAGGTTCCTGAAGAGGGGCAGCAGACTTTTCAGTAGTTGCAGGGATGATTGACTGATCTGGCCTTGTAACACTAACCAAAACTGCCTTGCTGTGCTGATACTGCGAACGGCTGAAAGCAAGGGGAAACTACAGCTGTAATTTTTCCCGAGGGCATGCAGCTTTACTGTATGGTTAAACGATGATGGTGTCCTCTAGGGTAAAATATTCTGGAGGTAAAATAGTCCCCCATTCGGATCTCCAGGCGGGGACTACTCAGGACGACGTCGCTATCAGGAGAAAGAAAACTGGCATTCTACGGATCGGAGCGTGGAATGTCAGCTCCCTTAATCGGGCAGGTAGGTTAGAAAATTCAAAAAGGGAAATGGATAGGTTGAAGTTAGATATAGTGGGAATTAGTGAAGTTCGGTGGCAGAAGGAATAAGACTTTTGGTCAGGTGAATACAGGGTTATAAATACAAAATCAAATAGGGGTAATGCAGGAGTAGGTTTAATAATGAATAAAAAAATAGGAGTGCGGGTAAGCTACTACAAACAGCATAGTGAACGCATTATTGTGGCCAAGATAGACACGAAGCCCAAGCCTACTACAGTAGTACAAGTTTATATGCCAACTAGCTCTGCAGATGATGAAGAAATTGAAGAAATGTATGATGAAATAAAAGAAATTATTCAGATTGTGAAGGAAGACGAAAATTTAATATTCATGGGTGACTGGAATTTGATAGTAGGAAAAGGAAAAGAAGGAAACATAATAGGTGAATATGGAATGGGGTTAAGGAATGAAAGAGGAAGCCGCGTGGTAGAATTTTGCACAGAGCATAGCTTAATCATAGCTAACAGTCGGTTCAAGAATCATAAAAGAAGATTGTATACATGGAAGAAGCCTGGAGATACTAACAGGTTTCAGATAGATTATATAATGGTAAGACAGAGATTTAGGAACAAGGTTTTAAATTGCAAGACACTTCCAGGGGCAGATGTGGACTCTGACCACAATCTATTGGTTATGAACTGTAGATAAAAACTGAAGAAACTGCAAAAAGATGGAAATTTAAGGAGATGGGGCCTGGATAAACTGACTAAACCAGAGGTTTCAGGGAGAGCATAAGGGAACAATTGAAAAGAATAGTGGAAAGAAATACAGCAGAAGAAGAATGGGTAGCTTTGAGGGATGAAGTAGTGAAGGCAGCAGAGGATCAAGTAGGTAAAAAGACGAGGGCTAATAGAAATCCTTGGGTGACAGAAGAAATATTGAATTTAATTGATGAAAGGAGAAAATATAAAAATGCAGTAAATGAAGCAGGCAAAACGAAATACAAACGTCTCAAAAATGAGATCGACAGGAAGTGCAAAATGGCTAAGCACGCTTGGCTAGAGGACAAATGTTAGGATGTAAAGGCTTATCTCACTAGGGGTAAGATAGATACTGCCTACAGGAAAATTAAAGAGACCTTTGGAGAAAAGAGAACCATCTGTATGAATATCAAGAGCTCAGATGGAAACCCAGTTCTAAGCAAAGAAGGGAAAGCAGAAAGGTGGAAGGAGTATATAGAGGGTCTATACAAGGGCAAGGTACTTGAGGGCAATATTATGGAAGAGGATGTAGATGAAGATGAAATGGGAGATATGATACTGCGTGAAGAGTTTGACAGAGAACTGAAAGACCTAAGTCGAAACAAGGTCCCTGGAGTAGACAACATTGCATTAGAACTACTGACAGCCTTGGGAGAGCCAGTCCTGACAAAACTCTACCATCTGGTGAGCAAAATGTATGAGACAGGCGAAATACCCTCAGACTTCAAGAAGAATATAATAATTTCAATCCCAAAGAAAGCAGGTCTTGAAAGATGTGAAAATTACCGAACTATCGATTTAATAAGTCACGGCTCCAAAATACTAACGCAAATTCTTTACAGACGAATGGAAAGACTGGTAGAAGCCAACCTCGGGGAAGATCAGTCTGTATTCCGTAGAAATATTGGAACAAGTGAGGCAATACTGACCCCACGACTTGTCTTAGAAGCTAGATTAAGAAAAGGCAAACCTACTTTTCTAGCATTTGTAGACTTAGAGAAAGCTTTTGACAATGTTGATTGGAATACTCTCTTTCAAATTCTGAAGGCGGCAGGGGTAAAATACAGGGCGCGAAAGGCTATTTACAATTTGTACAGAAACCAGATGGCAGTTATAAGAGTCGAGGGACATGAAAGGGAAGCAGTGGTTGGGAAGGGAGTGAGACAGGGTTGTAGCCTCTCCCCAGTGTTATTCAATCTGTACATTGAGCAAGCAATAAAGGAAACAAAAGAAAAATTCGGAGTAGGTATTAAAATCCATGGAGAAGAAATAAAAACTTTAAGGTTCGCTGATGACATTGTAATTCTGTCAGAGACAGCAAAGGACTTGGAAGAGCAATTGAATGGAATGGACAGTGTCTTGAAAGGAGGATACAAGATGAACACCAACAAAAGCAAAACGAGGATAATGGAATGTAGTCGAGTTAACTCGGGTGATGCTGAGGGAGTTAGATTAAGGAATCAGACACTTAAAGTAGAAAAGGAGTTTTGCTATTTAGGGAGCAAAATAACTGATGATGGTCGAAGTAGAGAGGATATAAAATGTAGACTTGCAATGGCAAGGAAAGCGTTTCTGAAGAAGAGAAATTTGTTAACATCGAGTATAGATTAAAGTGTCGGGAAGTCGTTTCTGAGAGTATTTGTATGGAGTGTAGCCATGTATGGAAGTGAAACATGGACGATAAATAGTTTGGACAAGAAGAGAATAGAAGCTTTCGAAATGTGGTGCTACAGAAGAATGCTGAAGATTAGATGAGTAGATCACATAACTAATGAGGAGGTATTGAACAGAATTGAGGAGAAGGAGAATTTGTGGTACAACTTGACTAGAAGTAGGGACTGGTTGGTAGGACACATTCTGAGGCATCAAGGGATCACCAATGTAGTATTGGAGGGCAGTGTGGAGGGTAAAAATTGTAGAGGGATACCAAGAGATGAATACACAAAGCAGATTCAGAAGGATGTAGGTTGCAGTAGGTACTTGGAGAAGAAGAAGCTTGCACAAGATAGATACCATGGAGAGCTGCATCAAACCAGTCTCTGGACTGAAGACCACAACAACAACACAAATAAATATTCTCCTCTTGCCATACAACATCGTTTTAGAAATTCTGAATCTTAGAGTGTGCTTTAAAATTCGTTCTTCAACATAAATTAGTTGCAGGTACTATTCTAGACTTGTCAAAAGTCTTTTGATGTCCTGGACCATAATATTCTGCCCAAAAAAAAGGCATGGAGTAAGGAAGAGCAGCAAATACCTGGTTGTGTTTGTACCTTAAAAACTGCAGGCAGAAAGTATACTTCACTGAATTCGACACTAACAAGAGAATAAAACAAGTAGCAACTTCTTCCTTTCTAGCGAATTACCAATCAAATATGGTGTACTGCAGGGCTGAATCTTAGGTCCATTACTCTTCTTGATTTATATGGATGATGTTTTTGAATATATGAGCCCACAAAAAACTATCCTATTTGTTGATAACATCAGCATATTTCTTACTGCTTCGATCACAGAAACCCTGCAGTCAGCAGTAGACAGTTCTATGAAAAGACTAACTGCTCTACAATCAAAAACAAACTCGTTGTAAATACTGAAAAAACTATACGTGTCAATTTTGATTTATTTCCTCCATCTAATCAAACTGTATTCTAGCATGATTGAAAAATGATCCCCAGAAAATGTAAGTGTCACAAAATTTTTGGGTCTGTGGGTTCAGCAAAAAAGTGGGACTCACATATAAAAAACTCATCTGGAAATTCTCGCCTGTGTGCTATGGTCTAAGAATAATAAGGTCTACAACAAGCAAAATAACAACACTGCAGGCATACTACATGCAGTTCCACCCACTGCTTCGACATGGCAACATGTTTTGGGGATACTCAACTCACAGCATAAAGGTTTTTAATATGCAAAAAAGAGCCCTAAGAATAATTTGTGGCCTTAAATATATGGAGTCCTGTCAATCTCATTTCACTGAACTGGGTGTCCTGAATGTTCCAAGCTTATTCATTTATGAATTAAGATGAATTTTTGGATATAGTAAGTGGGTAATTTCCCCAACCCCCACAAAAAATAAATAAATAAAAATAAAAATATTAAGTGACATGTAATATTTTGTGTAATGTAATATCTTGTATAGACACCTTTTATTAACCCGACATGTTCCACATCATTACGATGTGTCGTATTCATGATCTATGGAACAAGTACTAATCTAATTTGAAACAATCTTCTACACTAGAGACCACCTCTTGAAAATAGGCAAACTAATACAGAACCAAAAGTATATACAACTACTGCACAGAGGGAAATCAAATATACATAAGAAATATTACAAGACAACACACTAGTAGAGGAGCAGAAACACTGGTGTAATGTTACACAATAAAATACCAGAAGAAATAAAAATTGCTACATAACAAACATTTAAAATTAAACTAAAGGTATTTCTAATAAAGCACTGTTTCTATTTTGTAAGAGAATTTCTGAATATGTAACTAAGAAGTTACTTCGAAATTAAATTGAATGAAAGGTACCTTATTTTAATTTGTCTACTATATGCTAAAACTATGTATTATTGCAACTTTCCTTTGACCTATCCAATGTCAGTTGTACAATTTGTGCTGTTTGATAAAACTAGACCAATAAAAAACATCAATCAGTCAATCAATGAAGACATGGATTATACAGTTCAGAATCACACCCTCTTTACTGTATACTTCATTTGTTGTTATTGTTGCTGAAAAATACCTGTGCAAATTTGAATATTAAGTGAATTTCAATGAAAAATGATGATCACAAATTCTTTGTGCATAGAGTAAGCCTATAGTTCATTTGGAGAATTTGCAACCCTTGCTCATCTCTTAGTTATAGAGAAATTTTTTAAAGTGTGCAGCCCTACAGCAGTGACTTTCAACTTCCAGAACATAATGTACAACTATAAAAGAGTCTGCACACAAATGGCCATCTCATAAGGATGCTGGAAGTACGGTATCTCCATCGAGTCCACAGCAGATTCCTTCCCTCATCCTTCTACCCCAAGATTTCTACTTATCATGATATAGGCAAGTTATTAAATTTTAATTATTCTCTTTTACACAAAGACTATTCTTTTGTATTAAATTTTTATGTCCTTTGCTGCTATCATCCTGCCAGTATTTTAAAATGAGCCTGTTTTAGGAAATTTATGCACCTATGAACCTACGTTTCTTGTTTTATTGTGTGTAAAGATGTCAGACCTTCTATGAAACAAACATTATTTGGCTTAAACTGTTGTTATGTTTTCTACCAGCCATGATACATTAACTAAAATAATTTAAGATGGCTTGGGATTGTTTCTTTCACAAGTAGAACATTTTTTCCCATCGTAAATCTTAAGACAGTGTCTTTTCATATGCTGCTAAAGAAGAACACACACACTGACATTGGGCAGCAGAGTAAATGCAATGCAAAGGAGACGGGTTTTGTGTTTAAAATTTATAGTAAAAGTAAACTACTTACCATAGCCATTTTATTTACAGATTCTGTGTTGTTATTCAGCTGATCATCATATGTGGAACTATACTGCCATTTTTTCCTTACGTGATTACTTCTCATTATACCTGTACACAAAAATGACTGTTAGAATGTGTCTGGTCTTTCCACACACAAAATCTCTCTCTTGTTTCACAAGCATCACTCTATACATTATTAATAAAAATCTGCATTCCATTTGATATAATGCTTTATATCAGGTTCTCTTTTCACAAACACAGGAAAATTTTTTTTCTTTTCCAATTAAAATTTGTGTTTTCTTAAAATTATAGTCTGTACTCATTATATTGTAGTAGGGTGTAAGCTTTGTGTAATGGACACATTCAAAGGAAATTGTAAACATTAAAAATGAAGTCACATAACTAGTTAATGAGCTGTTGTATTTAAGGCAGTTGAATAATCACTTGATGAACAGAAAAAGAAATAGTAAAAATTGCCAGAGATTTTCAATACTATGCTTACAATGTGCCTGAAAAAGACTTTTACAGTTGCTGTGCATTACAAGATTTGTGTTACGGCAACAAGATGTAAGACTTTTTATGAGGAATTGAAGGTAGCAGAAAGTGCATTTTGAGAATTACGAAGAAGAATTACGAGAACAAACAAATGGATCAGGGAACATTCTAAAAGCAAAGATGTAGTTACATCTGAAATGAAAAATGAAATAAACAGGACATGTAGCCTGGCAAATGGGTGGTCCATAGACCAAGGAAGTTCTTTGCTGGATACCACAAGACAAGAGAAGACTGAGATAATGAAGTAGTGAGTGATGGAAAGGTAACTTGGAAAAAAGGAAGAAGTAACACGAATTGTATAACTGAAGACTGTAAGGGATGGAGTAGTCTTTAGGAGACCTTTATATGACAATGGATGTCAAATAGCTGATACTGTTGATCTTTCTGCTCTACATACATTTTTCAAGAAGTAAAATAATTGAACCCTATGCCCAATAACTTCACCATTTATTCCAAAATATAATTTCCTTTAACCATCTGAAGAATAAATTTGGTTAAGCAAAGGGAGTAAATGGCATTGCTTAACATATTCTTTTGTGAAGGGAAACTTTTAGGATGTGGAATGAGTTAATATCTAAATTAAAACAGAGAAGCGCCTATGAAAAGCTAACTCTGTACAATGTATTGTCAATGTAACTAAATTCAAACAATTAAATTCTGTTTGTGTTTAAATGGTAACCAAAACTTCAAGAAAACTCCTGGCTGGAATGGAAACAATATAAGAGAAAGGGTATATTGCTACTCACCATAAAGATGACATGCTGAGTTGCAAACAGGCACAGCAAAAAAGCCTTCTTCAGAAAACAAAACATGCACACGTTCATTCATACAAGCAAGCATACCTCACACACAAATGACTGTCATTTCTGGCAGAATACAACTGTAACATTGAATGAAAGCAGTAGCCACCAACAGTACCTGCATTTTAATAGCTGTCATCCCTTAGACAACAAAAAGATACTCCCACACAGATTGATCACCCAAGGACAGCATATCTGGGATGACAAGAATTTCCTTGCTCAGTGTGCTGAGGGTCTCTCCAAGGCCTTCACATGGCAAGCACTATCCCCCAGACCTAGTCCACAAAGAGGTCTCCCATGCTATTTGCTGCCCCCCTCCCCTCATCTCCAAGAACCAACTACAAAGGAGTGGCCTCCTCATCGTCCAGTACCACCCCAGACTGGAGCAACTGAACTGCATCCGTCACCAGAGCTTTGATTATCTGCCATCATCATCATACCCTGAAATGAGGGGGATTCCACCCACTATGCCTCCCAACTCCCCTAAAGTGGTGTTCTATCACCCGCCCAACCCTCACAACATCCATTACAACCTTATGCCACTCCCAATCCCAAACCCTTGCCAAAGCGATCACATTCCTGTGGAATACCCAGGTGCAGGGCCTGCCCATTCTATCCACCCAACACTACCTATTCTAGTCCTCTCACAGGCTTATCCTACACCATCACTGACAAGACTATTGTGAAAGCAGCCATGTCATATACCAGCTCTGTTGCAGTCATTCCACAGCTTTTTATACTGGTACGATTACCAACCTGCTGTTCACCAGGATGAACAAGCACCACCAAACTGTGGCCCAGAGCAAAGTAGACCACCCTGGGGCACAACATGCGGCTACACATTACACACTTGATTTCAATGGCTACTTCACACCCTGAGGCATCTGGATCCCCCCTTCCATAACCAGCTTTTCTGAACTGTACAGATGGGAATTATTCTTACAACACATTCTCCACTTACGAAATTATCCCGGCATCAACCTATGATAACCTACTTCACCACACTCTCCACAGAACATTTTCTGCTTCCAATGTCCTGTCACCTCCCCCCTATTCACGTACACTCACCCTCACTGCATGCACCTTCTGCCAATGCATCCGTCTGCCTTCCCTCTTCCCTGCTCCACTCCTTTTCCGTTCCCCACCTTCTGGCCCAACAGCCTCCCAACACAGCGCCTGGCAACTCTTCATGCCTCCATCTAGTTCTTTCATGTTCTGCCAGACAGCACTTTTCTCACTCCTACCCATACCTTGTTATCCCTTCCCCTTCCCTGCTCCCTCTAGATTGCTGCTTTTGTTCAACATGACAACTGAGTTCCAGTCTCAGCTACCAGAGATGGTGGTAATGAATGTGTGTATGAGTGTATGAGTGTGTGTGTGTGTGTGTGTGTGTGTGTGTGTGTGTGTGTGTGTGTGTGTGTGTTTTTCCTTTTCCCAAGAAGACATTGGTCAAAAGCTAAATCATAATACTCTTTTCATTGTGCCTTTCCGCAACTCAACGTATCATCTTTGTAGTTAGTAATAATGTGTTCTTTTCTTTGTATTGTTAAAATTTAAATAAATGTAGCAGAGTTGTTGCACTGACAAAAAACAGCTGCTTTCCTAGTTTTATTATGTAGCTGCTGTTTTTCTACTATAAGCATAATATTTACGAGACAAATATCAAAGAAAACAGTTAGCTAGTAAACTGCAGAACACTTCCAGGGACAGATGTGGACTCTGACCATTATTTATTGGTTATCAACACCTTCTCAAGGTTGAAGAAACTGTAGGTAGAAAATCAAGGAGATGGGACCTAGATGGATACAAAAAACCAGATGTCACAGAGTTTCAATGGGAGCATTAGGCAACAATTGACTGAAATAGGAGAAAGGAATACAATACAGTATGAATGGTTCGCTTTTAAGAGATGAAACAGTGAAGGCAGTAGAGGATCAAATACACAAAAAGACAAGGCCCTATAGAAATCCTTAGATAATACAATATGTACTGAATTTAACTGATGAAAGAAGAAAGTATAAAAATGAACTACACAAAATGGAATACAGATGTCTAAAGCAGGTATGGCCAAATGACTAATGCAAGGCACTGGAAGCACGAATGACTAAGGGAAAGATGGATGCCACCCATAGGAAAATTAAAGAAATTTTAAGGGAAAAGATAAATAGCTGTATGAATATCAAGAGCACAGATACACTAAACAAAGAAGAGAAAGCTGAAAGGCAGAACGAATATACAGAATGGATGGCTATGCAAGGGCAATTAGGTTGAAGGAAATACTAAATAGAAACAGTACACGAATTAAATGAAGATGACACAGGAGATATGAATACTGTGAGAAGAATTTAACAGAGCAATGAAAGACCTAAGTGAAAAAAAGACCTCAAGAGCAAATGACAGGCACTCAGAATCATTGAGATCACTGGCAGAGACAGCCATTACAAAACTATTCCATCTGGTGTCCAAGACAGAGACGAGATACTCGCCAATGTTGAGATGAATATAATAATTCCAGTTCCAAAGAAGGTAGGTGTAAATATTGCCAAACCTCAGAGGGTACAAAATTCACACATAGTTAAATTCGGGTTTTTATACTTTTGAAGTCAGATGTGTGAAGTTTTCTGTACCCTCGCCATCTAACATAAATAAGTAATTGTGCCATTTATTAATGTTTTAATAGTGTACTGGTCCACATTTTGCATATATTATGTGTTAGTACATATATCTGACTGTGTTCTATTATTATTCTTTTTAAGGTACTCCTTCAGTAGCGTGTGGCAGTTGACATCTGCCAGCAAATGTCTCTGTGTCACAACACGTACATCAAGGGGCTTCCATCACTGCATGGATGCTGAAGAAGGGTGCCAAAAAGGCAATGTTGAACTTCTTAAACAATGTATAGAAAAAAAATTTCTGTAAAATATCTGCGGTTGAGTTCAGTTGTACTGAGATAGCATTTCATGCAACAAGTGTAAATTGTTAAAGAATTTAGTGAAAGTTTGCTGGAAGTAGTTAATCTGGTTAATGCATTACAACAGATAATATTTCAAAAATAATTTTCCGTGATTACCCCACCTAGTGGAACCCTGTCACATGGTGAGCCTGGAGTGGAAAAGAAACTGGAACAGAAGAATTCTGCATTGGAAATTAAGACGAAAGCAACTAAGAAGAGTTTTCCATCAAGAATTTATTACATTTATTTTCTTGTCAACTTCCATTCTGCTAGAAGACTTCTTGAAGAAAACTTCATTACGTGTAGTGTTACTCAAGACTAGTGAAAATTTAACTATTTTTATGTGAAAAGTGTGGATATGAAATGACTAATTCCCGACAGCATCATTACATGTATGTGAACTGTAGTAGAGTCAACAAGGCTAGGCAACCGTGCAAATCAAAAAATAATTAGAAAATGTTATTATAATTCGACATGAAATGAATATTAACATCTGTGTGATATTTAAAGTGAGAGACAAATTAACATTTATTTCGAAAAACTTTGATTTCATGATGTAATGTATGGGTATCTGATATTCACAAAACAAAAGAAACAATGATCTCACAATGGAAAATCCAGGATGGGATGTAACAATATTATGAAAAGGAAAGTTGCTACTCATCATATAGTGGAGATTTTGAGTCGCAGATAGGCTCAACCGAAAGACTGTCACAAATAAAGCTTTCAGCTAGTAGGACCTTCATAAAAGACACACACACACACACACACACACACACACACACACACACACACACGACTGCAGTCTCAGACAACTGAAACCACACTGCGAGGAGCAACACCAGTGCATGATGGGAGTGGTGACTGGGTGGGGGTAAGGAGGAGGCTGGGGTAGAGAGGGAGAGGGATAGTATGGTGGGCGTGGCAGACAGTGAAGTGCTGCAGGTTAGATCAAGGGCAGGTGAAAGGTGGAGAGGAGGAGGGGGACGGAAGGGGGAGTAGCGGAAAATGAGAGAAGTAAAAAGACTTGGTGTGATGGTGGAATGAGTGCTGTGTAGCGCTGGAATGGTAACAGGAAAGGGCCTGGATGGGTGAGGGCAGTGACTAACAAAGGGTGAGGGCAGGAGGGTTACGGGAACATAGGATATATTGTAGGGAAACTTCCCCATCTGCGCAGTTCAGAAAAGCTGGTGTTGGTTGAAAGGATAAGGATCCATGTGGCACAGGCGTTACTCAGTTCACTCCTCCATCCAATCATGATGCACCCCCCCCCCCCCCCCTCAAATTACCCATTGTTAACTTTCCAGAATTTCTTAACCTCAAATCTTGCCTCACCATCATTGCCCAAATCTCTCAACATGCAAACTTACATCCAAAGAAAGAATCACAGCCACCATCTAAAACCTGATCCCAACCTTATAATCCTACATGTGGATAACGGCTCCACCACTGGCAGAAGGACTCCACCAGCTGTCAGATACTTCCACCTACAAATCTTGCCACAGTAACCCCATTCCAGAAATCCAGCAGTATCTCCAGTCATTCTTCAAATCCTTAGGCCAACCCAGAACCTCTCCCTGGAGTCCATCCCTCTGCTCACCCCTACCATTCCCTGCAGTTCGTTAAAATTAGTTTACACGATAAATCAGTCTAATCTAAATGTCGTAATTTCAACTAAATACCTACGAATTACAATTACAAACAATTTAAATTAGAAAGAACACACAGAAAATGTTGTGGGGAGGGTGAGCCAAAGACTGCGGCAGAGCACTTAAAAATGTAAGTGATCTTCTAAAGAGACTGCCTATGCTATGCTTGTCCGTCCTCTTTTGGAGTACTGCTGCACAGTCTGGTATCCTTGTCAGATAGGATTAATGGAGTACATTAAGAAAATTCAAAGGAGAGCAGCACATTTTGCTTTATCACAAAATAGGGGAGAGGGTGTCATGGACACGATACAGGATTTGGGATGGACACCATTAAAACAAAGGCATTTTGCCTTGTGGCCGAACCTTCTCAGGTAATTTAAACCACCAACTTTCTCTTCTGAATGGGAAAATATTTGGTTGATGTCAACCTACAAAGGGAGAAACAATCATCATAATAAAATAAGGGAAATCAGAGCTCACACAGAAAGATATGGATACTCGTTTTTTCTGCGTGCTGTTTGAGAGTGTAATTATTATGAAGGTGGTTCTATGAACCCTTTACCAGGCACTTAAGTGTGATTTTGCAGAGTATTGATATAGATGTAGAAGCCAACAGCAACGATTGTGTAGTATGGAAACAAACATGTCAAATTGTGCCACAAACTATCAGACCTTCTACATGAAGTCTCACATGGTACACTTTCAACACCAGGCTCTTTCATTAGAAGACGCAACTGTGCTGGATTCCACAGTGCTGGAACATAACCTAACATTTCTGCTCACATCGCAGGATACCATTTGACCATTTGAGCCATGTGACAGATGCTGTGAAATTACTACTGTGCCAGTTATCACTGCACAGAATAGTGAGATGTGTGCTGGGCGTATTACCAGGCCACATGTGTGCTAGAACTTTCACCCTCAGAACCTGACATAATGATACTCTCTCAATAAGCATTCGACAACAAGCCACTGAGACCAGGAAACATCCGTAAATTACCAACATTTCAGCACAACGAACGTGGTTTCAAATTGTCAAATTAATTCTATGAAGTTATGGAACAACAGATGATACTCTACAGTTTGCAGCAGTGCTGAACAATTTGACAGATTATTCTCACCTCATAAGCGACATTGCTGCCTCTCTACCTCTATCAAACAAGTTTGATACCACAAAAAAGACTTTATTGTCATGTTTGTCAAAGACACCTGAATGTCAAATACACCATATTTTGTGTGAAGAATGCCTTCTCAATTATGGCAGCACCTACAGCACATATATCCATCCGACATCTTTTCCGATGAAACCTTGTGGAGTGCATGGATACTAGAACTTCCACCTTCACTAAAAGCCATACTTTTTTCAAGGGAGAGAAAGCTATAGAAGGTAATCTGAACTTGGCCAAAAGAATCCATGCAGTATCTCATCTATGTAATGAAACTGCTTCGAGCATCAAATATTTTTTCCATGTTATGCAATCAGCCATATCTGTAGAGCAAGAAGGGTGTGGATCCGAAGAAACAAGACCATTTACAAAGTTGCCCAAGGCTGGCAAGACGAGGCGAGGCACGGAAATGTTCACCTTCTAAATTCAAATACATGCAACAACAGCCTATTACAGGTGCAATGGACAGCAAAAGCATGATGTCAGCAGGCTACAATATGCAGCTGAGGAGAATAGCCTTATTCTCTATCAGCCAACATACACCAGAATTTTTGTGTGGGATCGAGTGTCAGGTCACAGGTTCCCAGTTGACTCTGGTTCCACAGGAGGCTGTGGGGAAAAAGCTCATTCAGACTGCAATTCAAAGGAAATCTTTCCATGTGCTATCAATGACACACCTCTTCATCACTGTGGGATAAGACACTCCAACGCAAATACAACTGGAACTGTGTGGTAGTGGACATACTGGTGCCAATGATAGGGGTGGACTTTCTTCACTATCACAAACTGTCACTAGACTTAGCTGAGGGAATGATTACTTATATGATGATAGGAAAATCAGTGCAGACCATCAAGGATATGGACACTTTAGGTATCCCAGCACTTGAAGAGAATAAAGACAAAATCTTGTACCTCATACTTATGACAAAACACAAGATAACCTCCACTAACAACAAAATAAAATAAGTAGTGCAACAGAAAGTACTGTTGGTCAAGTGAACGCGGAACTATGAGTACAGTTCAAGTATTGTCAAGAACAGTTGGATATTACACACAAAAGGATATCCAACTTGCTGTAGCAGGAACAGCAGCCACAACCAAAGGTGGTGCCAGTTGATGACACACCATGTTACTGGTATGTCACTCACAGGTTAGCACAGTGAAGGTTGAAAGTGACCCACCTAGCCAATTTGACAGGAAACAACATTTGGCCAAGAAAAGCTATAGTTTCAATATGTTTGGGGGAGTCAAACATGGAACAAGGCATTACAAAGCCAAAATCACTCCCCCCCCCCACACACACAGATACATCTATCATGGAGGAACTGTTGCAGACAGGTGTACTGCAGCCTACAGCAAGCCAATGGGTGTAACCCATTCACATTGTACATAAAAAGGAAAATACTTTTAGATTAAGCAGACATTACCACAGACTATATTCAATACAGTACCAGATAGATATCCTATTCAATTCTTGCAAGATTCTTCACATGCTCTGGCAAGGGTGAAGATATTTAGCATGACAGACTGTAGGGAGGTCTACCACCAAACATCAGTGGCTTCTAATGACACGCCCAAAACAGCAGTCCTCGCCCCCTTCAGGCTATCTGAATTTGTATGCATGCCTTATGGGCTTAAGAATGCTGCCAAAAGTTGACAGTGTTTTATTGACTCACTATTTAGAGGATTTTTAGTCTCTTTCTACTACTTGGACAATATCCTGGATTTTTCATAAGCTCTGACTTAGAAAAAAATGAAGTAACACTCCTGGGTCATTCCACAAGCAGCACTAGGATTAAATTCACAAATGAACAACTAGAAACAATCCATTCTATGCCTACGCCTATAACTTCTCAGGAGTTCTGCCCATTTCTAGGGGCTATGAACATGTTAAAAAAACAATGCAATGAGTCTACCCTGGAACGTCGACAAAGGATCGGTACAGTAACCAAATTATGGTGTGACACTTTGGAAGGCCATGTCTGCCCATTCATACCAAAGAATTGTAGAAAACTATCTTTAGCAATCTGCACAGACTAGCTCAACCAGGCGTATGCCTGTCAGTCAGGTTGGTGACGGAAAATTTTGTATGGTCAGATGGTCGGGGGGAGGGGGGGGAGGGGGGGGGGAAATGTGGCGACTTTGGACACAGACGTGTGGAGTGTCAAAGGAATAAAACACAGGACCCTACTTTAGACACATTCAAAAATTCAAAATACCAGCCGGATTATTACATAGCATGTACACCTGGGCTTTGCTGGACCCCTTCCAGTATTGGGAGGATTTAAATGTATCTTATCGGATACTGACGGGGTGACGAGATAGGGCGAGGCCATTCTACTGCTAGATGTCACAGCAGAATCAACAGCAATAGTATTTATAGAAATGTGGATTGCACACTTTGGATGCCATGCAGCAATTGCAATAGACGGGGTTTATCAGTTCTGTTCTTGAACATTTATCAAATGTGCAGAGTGAAATGCTTTGGAACCATTGCCTACCATGTCCAATGCAACAGGATGGCAGAGTGATGGCATTGCACTTTAAAAAAGGGCATCAATGCATTGAGGGGGTGGAGGAGGAGGGGGGAAGTGGCATTTAAGTTTTCCTAACGTGTTATTGGCCATGAGATCAGTTTTCAACAATGACTAACAAGCCTCCTTGATGGAAACTGTGTATGGACAAACATTAAACTTACTGGAAAAACTCACCAAACTAGCAGCCTTACTGGATGCTCAATGTTTGTCAGAATTAGTCCAATGATTAAAAATGTATATTGCCAAGAGTCACATTCCTCTCCCTCAATTTCACAGTTCTCCAAGAGTATTTGTACATAAAGAACTGAACCACAGTGATTTTGTAATGTTACATGATGATAAAGTGAGGCCATCACTCCAAAAGACATACCTGAATCAACACAAAGTGCTACACGGAGGCAATAACACATCTGACATAATCCTACACTGAAGACCATCAACAGTTTTGGTATGTAGGATGACACCAATGTGGATACAGCAAGATGGGGACACAGCACAAGATCCACAAGACACGTTGACTTAGCCCACTTTCCAGGATGAGTTACAGGATTCACATCCAATACAGCAGCAGCAGACTGCCCCAGACCATGCCCCTTTGGCTTCACCAGTTGATGCAACACAATCACGCTATGGATGTTGGTATAGACCACCAACATACTTGGAGAACTATATTGTGGAACAGATTAAAACCCAAGTTTTGGTTCACAATGCAAATAATGTGCAGTAAAAGGTACTCATGTATGGGCTACATTCTTCTTTCTTCTCTCACAAGAAGCTGTTTACAGCCATAGTGCACATTTCTAATGTCCATAACATTCCTGTCTGTGTTTCAATTATACATTACACAGTGTTTATTTTTTCTCGGTCTCTTACAATATTAATTGGACGGAAGCAAAGTCAGTATTTTTAGGTAACATGTTTTATTGTGTCTCTTTGTGCATTTCATTTTGTTGTTCCACAAATGCGTATTGCTGTATGTGATGGAAATGCTAGAGCTACATAAAACATACATTATTGGCCTTGTGCCCCACTCTGCAGGAGGGGGGGGGGGGGGCTGTATAGCAACAAGAGTAAGAACATCAACAGTTAAGGTAATTGACCCAGTCAGGATCAATAGTGGAAGAAACAAACTTTCCCCTGCAAAAGACTGAGAAGTTTGGGTTCTGTAGAGAAAAACAGTTGCAATGTGTTCTGATAATGCATTGTGTTTGTATTGTAAGTGTGTGTATGTGTGAAGCAATGTTCAATAAAGTAGTTATTGCTCATTACACCATGTGTTTGACCATCTTTAGTTCCAATACACTAAGGCACCAGTAACTACAAAGTGTTTGCACGAGATATTGGCAAGTGGAGGCGGAAGCAGTTGGCAATTAGCAAATGACAAATAGCAACAGAGTGGGGGTAAATAAGACATCAGTAGACTTGTGTCTTGGAGCAGTAAAGTGAGGAGCAGCTTTGGCCTCACTCAGGTTCTCTCAGGAGTGCTTGAATGAGCAGCAGTTGGCAGCACATGCAGGTACTCAGAGAGGGAAGTAAGGGCTAGCTCACCTCAGCTGAAAAGGACGTGTGCACAGCCAGCACCTTGCTGACTTCACTGTCAAGTAACAAACTGCAATACTAGGCAGTCAGTATTGGTTCTTCAAGCTTATTGTTTAAGCATTATTACTGTGGAATGTTGCTTTACACACTCAGCAAATAAAACCAACACATCACCTATTTTGAAGTGTTGGACATACCATGAGCTGCTCACATGAAATTTGAGACCTAGGGCTGCAGTTTTAGTGGAGATGAAGAATCAGCAAATAACAGTGACAGATTGGAACAGAATAATCATTACATCTAAAATATGTTAGGAAGGTTTAAGAAACAAAAAGCAGAAACTGGTAACTGGTAGAGTTTAAAAAAATTTCTTAAAACAGTAAACAGTGAGTGGCTACTGCATCGTTTCTCAAGTATTATTACCAGTCATGGTGTTTGACCCACACAGCATTTACAAATTCATGAGACTGCTAGTTTCTGTGCAATGCAAAGCACCACAGGACAAACATACTTTGCTAGTACTGCCAGTCAGCATTAGCAGATGAACTGTGTTATACACCTTGAAAGAGATCGATTTATTATAAGAACAGAGCCAAACCAACAAGTATTAACAAAATAAGATTGTATGGAATATCACACGAAATTAGATATTGGACTGAGGATTGCTCAATAGGGAGGATGCAGCGTGTTATCTTGAATGGAAAGTCAACTAGAGAAGTAGAAGTAACTTCAGGTGTGCCCCTGGAAAATGTGATCTGTGTTGTGTTTTTATGGCATGGCAGACAATATTACTAGTAACCTCAGAATTTTTGGAGATTATCAGTTATCTGTAGTGAAGTACTATATGAATCAAGCTGTACCAGTATCCTTTCAGATTTTGTTAAGATTTCAAGGAGGTGCTGATGCTGGCAACCTGTTTTAAATGTTCAGAAATATAAGATTGTGCACTTCCAAAACACAAAAATGTACTGTCATATGGCATCATCAACCATTCACAATTGGAATCAATCAACTCGTACAAACACCTTGGTGTAACACTTTCTAGGGATATGAAATCGAATGGTCACATGGGCTCAACAGCAGGTAAGGCAGGTGGCAGATTTTGGTTTGTTGGCAGGATACTGGGAAAATGGAATCAATGTACAAAGGTTTTTGTTTACAAATCACATGTACGTTCCATATTTGAATATTTCTGAACTGTAAGGGATCCATACCAAAGAGGACTAACTGCGGATATTGAACATCTGCAAAGAAGGCTGGCATGAATGATCGCAGGTTTGTTTGACTCGTGGGAAAGTGTCACAGAAGTGTTACAGAACCTGAATTGGCAGGCGATTGAAAGTTTAGATGCCAATTATCCCATGAAAGCCTGCTTACAAAGTTTCCAGAACCAGTTTCAAATGAAGAATCTAGTAGAGATTCTTCAGCCGTCTGTGTGTTTACTGGAGCAGAAAGATAAGGAAATTATTCAGTGTTTGCTTGATGAGGATGACAGTCATATGAAATAGGACTTTAAGTGTTTAGACATTGTAGTTTATTTAAAAAAATATATAAACCGAGTGTCGTAAGCTGGACCTATTACTACAGCCAGGATGTCACGTCTGAATATGAACATGCACAGCATAATAAAACACATATATCTAAAGGGAACTCAATCTAAATGATCCAGTTCTGAAATTCACTCATTGATGCGGTCATCGAAAATTTCACTTATGAGGCAATGGCACAGGATCTCTTTATAGCTCACCACCAGAGATGTGATTCGTAAAAATGATGCATGAAAAGTAATTGCAGAAAAAAGTAATGAGACATACTGCTCGAAGAAAATAAATAATAGTTCATGCAAATGTGAGCAATGTACCATGACTGTCAAACCTGTATTCACATTTTTGCATGTTTTGACTCAACAACAAAGTTCATGTGCAAACATGTCTATCTATTCGCCAAGTTGTTGCTAGTCAAAATGTCATTGACGTCAAGTGCTTGATCATCTCAGTTATAGATTACTCAGGCTACAAAACCCAACTACAGCAAAAGGGACTACAAGCAATGGAGCTAAGCACGAAGAACTGGTTCGGTATTTGCTCCAACCATGCAAGCACATCTTTGGTGCTATTTCCGTTAACAGAAAAATGCAACTTCAAACCTCAAAGAACAGTTGTGCCCAAAAAGAAGACATTTGCACTGAAGATGAAGGCCTCTGCCTCTGAACAGGAAGCCTTTTTAAAAAACTGTTGTCTGAGAAACATGGTCAGAAAGAGACAACTGTGCTTGATTTATAGCATCTCCTCACCAACGCAAACGGATGTCAGTAGGCAGAGAGCACTTCTTCATGCAATAATTACACACAATTCTCTAAACTTGACAACTGTAAATTATTTACTGGTGCAGAGTAATAATGTTGTAGAGTATAGTTCTGCATTGTGTTCAAGGATGATAGTGCAAATCGATAGATACCCGGATAAAGCAATTGTTCAGTGCCCCATAGCTTATGACGCACTTTGTAGTAGTCTGATTGCCCTATATTACTCCTGTAAATTGCTTAACTTTCAGCAGGTTGTTTTTCTATGAGGAATTTCCTGCTGTATTTATGAATGTTCCAAAGGGGAGGAACTTCATATAATAATTACAGTGCTGTTGTGTGCAGATTTGCAATTGCCAACTTCTGTATTTGAAGTGCAATTACCTTCTCTGCATCTTCTTTCTTCTTTCCTTGGATTTCATCTCTGTGCAGTCTGGCTTGTGCTAGAGATGAAAATCATGTTTACTGAGGGTCAAAAAGCTACCAAATACTTGGTGTTTCTTTTTGAAGACATGCAACTATTCTTGCAACTTATACAGCTCTGGAAACAGCCATACACAACTGCTTGCACTTTCGCTTTAACAGTTACATCAAGTATTAACAAAACAATTGATAGTTCAGCATCTGCTCTCTAGTAGCTTCTAGCACAGACTCTACAGTGGAACACTCTTACTTCTTCTTCCTCTTCTTTTTCTTCTTCTTCTCTTTTTTCTGCAAGGCATATCATTGTCAATTCATGCATTATTTTACAGGGGGCAGCATTTCACACAGAAAGAGGTGCGGCTGCATGAAATAACAGCCAAAACAACAGGTGCTGGAAAGCTTGACCAAATTATACAACTGCCCCCCTTTTGCAGAAATCCTACTTCCATCACAGTTATTACCATGCATAAACAATAAAAATTCTCTGCAAAATGTGTCCAAAACTCTCCAAAACTACTAATAAATATTAAGTGTATGTTCAGCACGCATCATTTGTCGGTACTATTGTTTGTCAAGGAATTTGTATGTTACACCTCATGTACAATGGTGATGGAATGTGTTTGTCACTAGAGTGTGCTGTGTATGAAAGACACTGTAGTAACTGTTAACTCTTTGGTAATGCAGATGGTAATACGCTGTCCATGAAGACAAGATTAGACTAATTAAAGGCAGCACAGAGGCATCTAAACAGTTACACTTCCTGGTCTTTATACATGATTAGCACTCTGTGCTGAAGACATTGCTATAAATATCCATTCGTGTCACAGGTATGTAACTTACGATGTATTCATGTTATTGGTGTGTAGCATGACAATGTATTTTCAACAATATGTAATGCATTATGAAGTTATCTGGAATACATGAAATTTATAAATTCTTTGTTGATAACCATGGCAAAGTAAATTTATTGGCAAAATGAAGAACATTTACAATTTATTTGTAATCTGATTTATTTATTAACTATATAACAGATTGTGAAGAAGTTTATTAGTTTACTAGCTTCTCGTTATCAGGAGAAAGAAAACTGGCGTTCTACGGATCGGAGCGTGGAATGTCAGATCCCTTAATTGGGCAGGTAGGTTAGAAAATTTAAAAAGGGAAATGGATAGGTTAAAGTTAGATATAGTGGGAATTAGTGAAGTTCGGTGGCAGGAGGAACAAGACTTTTGGTCAGGTGATTACAGGGTTATAAATACAAAATCAAATAGGGGTAATGCAGGAGTAGGTTTAATAATGAATAAAAAAATAGGAGTGCGGGTTAGCTACTACAAACAGCATAGTGAACGCATTATTGTGGCCAAGATAGACACAAAGCCCATGCCTACTACAGTAGTACAAGTTTATATGCCAACTACCTCTGCAGATGATGAAGAAATAGATGAAATGTATGACGAGATAAAAGAAATTATTCAGGTAGTGAAAGGAGACGAAAATTTAATAGTCATGGGTGACTGGAATTCGTCAGTAGGAAAAGGGAGAGAAGGAAACATAGTAGGTGAATATGGATTCGGGGGAAGGAATGAAAGAGGAAGCCGCCTTGTAGAATTTTGCACAGAGCATAACTTAATCATAGCCAACACTTGGTTCAAGAATCATAAAAGAAGGTTGTATACGTGGAAGAATCCTGGAGATACTAGTAGGTATCAGATAGATTATATAATGGTAAGACAGAGATTTAGGAACCAGGTTTTAAATTGTAAGACATTTCCTGGGGCAGATGTGGATTCTGACCACAATCTATTGGTTATGAACTGCAGATTGAAACTGAAGAAACTGCAAAAAGGTGGGAATTTAAGGAGATGGGACCTGGATAAACTGAAAGAACCAGAGGTTGTAGAGAGTTTCAGGGAGAGCATAAGGGAACAATTGACAGGAATGGGGGAAAGAAATACAGTAGAAGAAGAATGGGTAGCTCTGAGAGATGAAGTAGTGAAGGCAGCAGAGGATCAAGTAGGTAAAAAGACGAAGGCTAATAGAAATCCTTGGGTAACAGAAGAAATATTGAATTTAATTGATGAAAGGAGAAAATACAAAAACGCAGTAAATGAAGCAGGCAAAAAGGAATACAGACGTCTCAAAAATGATATCGACAGGAAGTGCAAAATGGCTAAGCAGGGATGGCTAGAGGACAAATGTAAGGATGTAGAGGCTTGTCTCACTAGGGGTAAGATAGATACTGCCTACAGGAAAATTAAAGAGACCTTTGGAGAGAAGAGAACCACTTGTATGAATATCAAGAGCTCAGATGGCAACCCAGTTCTAAGCAAAGAAGGGAAGGCAGAAAGGTGGAAGGAGTATATAGAGGGTTTATACAAGGGCGATGTACTTGAGGACAATATTATGGAAATGGAAGAGGATGTAGATGAAGACGTAATGGGAGATAAGATACTGCGTGAAGAGTTTGACAGAGCACTGAAAGACCTGAGTCGAAACAAGGCCCCGGGAGTAGACAACATTCCATTTGAACTACTGATGGCCTCGGGAGAGCCAGTCATGACAAAACTCTACCATCTGGTGAGCACGATGTATGAGACAGGCGAAATACCCTCAGACTTCAAGAAGAATATAATAATTCCAATCCCAAAGAAAGCAGGTGTTGACAGATGTGAAAATTACCGAACTATCAGTTTAATAAGTCACAGCTGCAAAATACTAACGCGAATTGTTTACAGACGAATGGAAAAACTGGTAGAAGCCGACCTCAGGGAAGATCAGTTTGGATTCCGTAGAAATGTTGGAACACGTGAGGCAATACTGACCTTACGACTTATCTTGGGAGAAAGATTAAGAAAAGGCAAACCTACGTTTCTAGCATTTGTAGACTTAGAGAAAGCTTTTGACAATGTTAACTGGAATACTCTCTTTCAAATTCTGAAGGTGGCAGGGGTAAAATACAGGGAGCGAAAGGCTATTTACAGTTTGTACAGAAACCAGGTGGCAGTTATAAGAGTCGAGGGGCATGAAAGGGAAGCAGTGGTTGGGAAAGGAGTGAGACAGGGTTGTAGCCTCTCCCCGATGTTATTCAACCTGTATATTGAGCAAGCAGTAAAGGAAACAAAAGAAAAATTCGGAGTAGGTATTAAAATTCATGGAGAAGAAGTAAAAACTTTGAGGTTCGCCGATGACATTGTAATTCTGTCAGAGACAGCAAAGGACTTGGAAGAGCAGTTGAACGGAATGGACAGTGTCTTGAAAGGAGGATATAAGATGAACATCAACAAAAGCAAAACGAGGGATCATAAATTTAGCATTGGAGGGCAGTGTGGAGGGTAAAAATCGTAGAGGGAGACCAAGAGATGAATACACTAAGCAGATTCAGAAGGATGTAGGTTGCAGTAGATACTGGGAGATGATGAAGCTTGCACAGGATAGAGTAGCATGGAGAGCTGCATCAAACCAGTCTCAGGACTGAAGACCACAACAACAACAACAGCTTCTCTTGGTTGAGAAATTACTGGAAATCAATTTGATTGAGACAAAAAGGAACTCGGATTCAGATGCAAAAAAGAACAGTCTATGCAACAAATTAATGAAGTTAAAACAGTGACTTTCTTTCATTGCTTACTGTCTTACAGGTACCATGCAATAAATTTATGAATGTCTTCCCTGTAATTGACACAGACACAGCATTAAACCTTTTTATTATCGTCAAAGTTGTTAAACAGCCACTTGTAGTTTCAAGTAAAGAAAACGACATCTACCTGATCTCACTCCAGCAGATAACTATACAAGTATTTACAGTGTTGTAAAATGTATAATGCAGATACCAAATGCATGCCACTTGTAAGCAATGGCAGCTCGATGATGAAGCTCAGTATCATTCTCTAGAAACAGCAACATCTAATCCAAAACAAAATATCCTCTTTTTATTGTCATCCTTACTGTCACTGGAATGAGCAACTAAGGGTATAAAATAGCTGACAAACAGATTTCTAATAGTGTGTCAACAGCAGGTTGTATTATAAACATAATGTGTGTCTTGTGACAGTAGAAGTTCCATGAACCCAAAATCTGCTGTTTTGTTGTGCTGCCATTCACACAAGATATATGTTACTTATTTAAGCATTTATTTGTGAAAAAGCTGATGCAAAAGGTAATGACAAACCATTCACATGGAAATAAATCTCACTTAAAAAATAAGATGTACATAAAACTGTTCAAGCATATTGAAAACTGCAGAAAAAATGTTTAAGAGAATGACAATTTGGTGAAAACCAACACTGGGTATTGGCGAGTCATTTGTGTCTATACTACTGCCTCACTGATGATTTGAGCACACTGCCAACTGCCAGGCAGCCAAGCACTTCTGAGAGAACCCTAAGGAAGCTGAAGCTGCTCCTCATTTCATTGGCCCAAGACGAAACTCATCAGCAGTGGGTGGCAGATGCTGTCGATGCTACAAAATGCCTCTACAGACTCCATTACATTAAAATTCAGTGGGTTCTTTTCTTTTAATACACAATATATTTTGAAGTGGTTTCTCCATTACTTTTCAGTTGACAGAGTGATATACTTATATGACTCTTTAGTTTTAAAGTCATTTTTTCAAACCATGTTCTATCAGAAAGAAAACTAGATGAGGGACGTTAGTTAATATTGAAAGATACAGATACATGCAAACTGAATAATTTATTATTAGTTGGTTTACATTATTGATTTTTGAAACTATCACACTAGTATTTCTTAAAAGACAGACATAATGGCTGTCTTACGGGAAAAGATAACTCTAGAAATAGTTATGCAGGCAACTTTAAGGAATGGTACAGAAATGAAGGAAATGTTTTCTCAAGTGGGCAAAATGTAAGTAACAGATTTTCTAGCTTTAATGAGATACTGCTGGATTTTATTTCTCACTCCAATAAAAGATTTGGCAGCCAAAGACTGGGGTCGTGCGTGTGTGTGTGTGTGTGTGTGTGTGTGTGTGTGTGTGTGTGTGTTCTATCTTCAACGAAGGCTTTGTTGACCAAAAGCTAATTTTCTGACAGTCTTCGTTTTGTGCCTATCTGCAACTCAGCATCTCCACTATATGGTGAGTAGCAACTATCCTTTTCATAATATTGTAACATTCCATCCTGGATTTTCCATTGTAGAAAACATACCACATATATGCTGGTGTGTGGCATAGAGGTTAGGAGAGTATCAGTAGAGGCCAACGACAAGACTCGCTGGAAACATGCCGCCAACACCCTCTCAGCCAGCAGTATTTAGGATTGCCGCCGTGGGCTGGAGGGCCAGTTTAACCAGCAGAGTTCCAGCTTGTCACCGCGACTGAGATGCAAACTTAGCCTCTAGCACAGGCAGCACATAACATTATAGTGAACACAGTGGACTGCTACTTTAACAGAATTACTATACAGAAGAGAGAAACTTAAGTGGCTCTTTGTTTATGAATAAAGAACCCAATTATTAATCGCGTGCAGTTTGTGTTATAGAACGAGAATACCGGCCACCAGCCAACTTCCACCCTTTGCTTCCCATGTTACAGCTCTACAGAGACAATGAGACAACATTAAAGCGGCTAAAGAGAATACAACAATATACATAAAATCGAAGTATGAGATTTCGCTGATAATGTAGATTGAGCGGAAGAGTGATGACAATGTGAACATCCAGCTACTATTGGTTCAGTGCAGAATATCCCCATGACTGAAGAATAAATAATAGATACAGAAAATACTTAAGAATATATTACAGTTACGAATGCAGAAAATATTACAGTGATTAGAAACGAAAGGGAACCACATTCTGAGAGAGTACAAGCTTTTGTGGTATCCTCTGAAAGTGACTACATGTAATAAAGAGTTGATAAATGATAAGTACTCTCTCATCAGTTCCTACTGACAGATTAGTACCACCCTTTACTACTGACAAATGGTTGCAAACTGTTCCTTCAGAGAACCTATTGTCATCAGTCATTGCTAACAGTGTGCCATCTCCTGCCACTATTGAGATTTTATCATCTCTCAATACTGAAACATTGCTATCTACTGCTACTCCTGGTAGTACAGTAATGTCACCATATTAAGATACAACTAAGAATATACTACCTACAGTTCTTAATGACAATTTGTAATAATCTGTTATCACTGATAACTTACTGGCCACTTTGTAATAACCTGTCATTACTGATAACGTACTGTCCACTGTCCCCACATGAACCATGGACCTTGCCGTTGGTGGGAAGGCTTGTGTGCTTCAGTGCTACAGATAGCCGCATCATAGGTGCAATCACTACAGAGGGGTATCTGTTGAGAGGCCAGACAAACTTGTGGTTCATGAAGAGGGGCAGCAGCCTTTTCAGTAGATGAAGGGGCAACAGTCTGGGTGACCGACTGATCTGGCCTTGTAACATCAAACAAAACGGCTTTGCTCTGCTGGTACTGCGAACCGCTGAAAGCAAGGGGAAGTTATGGCCATAATTTTTTCCAAAGGAATGCAGCTTTACTGGATGGTTAAATGATGATGGTGTCCTCTTGGGTAAAATATTCTTGAGATAAAATACTCCCCCATTCGGATCTCCTGGCGGGAACTATTCAGGACGACGTTGTTATCAGGAGAAACAAAACTGGCGTTATACAGATCAAAGTGTGGAATGTCAGATCCCTTAACTGGGCTGGTGGGTTAGAAAATTTAAAAACAGTAATGGATAGGTTGAAGTTAGATATAGTTAGTCAAGTTTGGTGGCAGGAGGAACAAGACTTCTGGTCAGGTGACTACAGGGTTATAAATACAAATTCAAATAGGGGTAATGCAGGAGTAAGTTTAATAATGAATAAAAGAATAGGAATGTGAGTAAGATACTACAAACAGCATAGTGAATGCATTAATATAGCCAAGATAGACACGAAGCCCATGCCCACCACAGTAAGTACAAGTTTATATGCCAATTAGATCCGCAGAAGAAGAGGTTGAAGAAATTTATGATGCGATAAAAGAATTTATTCAGACAGTTAAGGGAGACGAAAATTTAACACTCATGGGGGACTGGAATTCGATAGTAGAAAAAGGAAGAGAAGGAAAAGTAGTAGCTGTATATGGACTGGGGGTAAGAAATGAAAGAATTTTGCAAAGAGCATAGCCTAATCATAGCTAACACTTGGTTTAAGAATCATGAAAGAAGGTTGTATATGTGGAAAAGGCCTGGAGACACTGGAAGATTTCAGATTGATTGTATAATGGTAAGACAGACATTTAGGAACCAGGTTTTAAATTGCACGACATTTTCATCAGCAGATGTGGACTCTGACCACAATTTATTGGTTATGAACTGTATATTAAAACTGAAGAAACTAAAAAAAGGTGGGAACTTAAGGAGATGGGACCTGGATAAACAGAAAGAACCAGAGGTTATAGAATGTTTCAGAGAGAGCATTAGGGAACAATTGACAAGAACACGGGAAAGAAATACAGTAGAAGAAGAATGGGTAGCTTTGAGAGATGAAATAGTGAAGGCAGCAGAGGAGCAAGTAGGTAAAAAGGGGAGGGCTAAAAGAAATCCTTGGTTAACAGAAGTGATATCGACTTTAATTGCTGAAAGGAGAAAATATAAAAATTCTGTAAATGAAGCAGGCAAAAAGGAATACATACGTCTCAAAAATGCGATTGACACGAAGTGCAAAATGGCTAGGCAGGGATGGTTAGAGGTCAAATGTAAGGATGTAGAGGCATATATCACTTGGGGTAAGATAGATACTGCCTACAGGAAAATTAAAGAGAACTTTGGAGAAAAGAGAACCACCTGTATCAATATCAAGAGTACAAATGGAAAACCAGTGTGAAGCAAAGAAGGGAAAGCAGAAAGGTGGAAGGAGTACATAGAGGGTCTATACAAGGGTGATGTATTTGAGGGCAATATTATGGAAATGGAAGACGATGTAGATGAAGGTGAAACGGGAGATATGATACTGTGTGACGAATTTGACAGAGCACTGAAAGACCTAATTTGAAACGAGGTCCGGGAGTAGACAACATGGCATTAGAATCACTGATAGCCTCGGGAGAGCCAGCCATGACAGAACCCTATCATCTGGTGAGATGTATGAGACAGGTGAAATACCCTCAGACTTCAAGAAGAATATAATAATTCGATCACAAGGAAACCAGGTGTTGACAGGTGTGAAAACTACCGAAGTATCAGTTTATTAACTCATGGCTGCCAAATGCTAACACAAATTCTGTACAGACGAATAGAAAAACTGTTAGAAGCCAACATTGGGAAAGATCAGTTTGGATTCCACAGAAATGCTGGAACTCATGAGGCAATACTGACCCTACTACTTATCTTAGAAGATAGATTAACACTTTGCCGTCCGCACACCTCATACAAATTTATTCGCTTGGTGCCAGCAGCACTAGTTCGGATTAGTTAGCTTGTCGCCGGCTGCTTGTAACCTTTCCGTTGATGACAAGCTTCAAACACATTGCCTTTTGCACGCTTTAATTTTCCTGACATCCTCTATTTTGCCATATCGTTCCACAAACTCGAATTTTCTTTTCAAGTAATTTCTCTGTAAGTCCTACACTGTTATAATAATCATCCATGCAGAAGGGATGCCACTTTCCATCACAAGGTGTCAATAGTTCCATCACTTTTTGCTAAAGGCTGTCCAGCGCCGGAATATATCTTGAATGAGGAAATGTATCCACTACTCGAATCACACAGTAACTGAATGAGTATGCCGTATTTCATAATTTTCGATGCATTGTAAGCTTTAAAATTAAGCACCCTCGCCACAGTATCATTATTCAGTTTGAGATGTTTTGACTTAGATTAAACATTTTGGAAAAATAATTATTTACGAATTGCACTTTGACAAGCCAGTCGGCATTATCCGGTTTATTGTTGCTGTCAGAAAAATGTAAAAATGATAATATTTGTCTGAATCGGTTGTGGGACATTGTTTTGCGAAATATCAGTGTGTCTATCAACGGATTCATCGACCAAAATCATTGATCCATGCTGTTTTTACATTCCCATAAGTATAGCAAGCCCAAACCATTTTCTAAGTTCGGGTCCCATAACGTTGACAAATTTGGCATTTTTTAAATCCAGTTTCCTTCTATTGCAATTTTGACTGTAGTACTTGTTGGTTTTGTTGCTAATATGTTCAATTCCATTGTTCCCAATATATAATTCTATGATATCCTCGACGCTCTGTTCATCTTTGAGAAATATGTTTGGCCCCAGGGATCCTCCAAATTTATTATTGGTCCTTGGTAAATCAAAGTCTGACCACCATGTACTGTCTTCTTTGTCTGATTCAGCCGAATCCATTGGCAACCGTAGCGTTTGCTGAATTCTCCTTGAATGTATTTGACTATCTTCCTATGAGTCTGCTTCACTTTCATTATGTTGATATTCAATGTCTTCTTCCTAATTGGCCAAGTCGTTCGGAACGTCAGACAAGACATCCACTCATTCATCATAAATAATCCTATTGTGTCTTTCATCCGCCATGATGAAAGGGCCCAAGTACTTATAAAAACAAAAAACTTGTTGTTATGTGTAACTTATTGTTACCTAAACAAAACACCAACAGAATGCAAAACATACTAAAGTGCTGTCGCCGGCCACTGTGCGATACTATACTCACACCACTGTGGTGTCGCCGGACACTGAGCAATACTATGCAGACAACACCACTGTGGTGACACTGGGTGTTGACCGCTATTTTGCACACGAGACCACTGTAGTGTCGCCGGACAGCATAGTGTTAAGGAAAGGCAAACCTACGTTTCTAGCGTTTGTAGACTTAGAGAAAGCTTTTGACAATGTTGACTGGAATACTCTCTTTCAAATTCTGAAGGTGGCAGGGGTCAAATACAGGGAGCAAACGGCTATTTACAATTTGTAAAGAAACCAGATGGCACTTATGAGAGTTGAGGGGCATGAAAGGGAAGAAGTGGTTGAGAAGGGAGTAAGACAGGGTTGTAGCCTATCTCCGATGTTATTCAATCTGTAAATTGAGCAAGCAGTGAAAGAAACAAAAGAAAAATGTGGAGTCAGAATTAAAATCCATGGAGAAGAAATAAAAACTTTGATGTTTGCAGATGACACTGTAATTCTGTCAGAGACAGTAAAGGACTTGGAAGAGCAGTTTAACAGAATGGACAGTTGATGATGATGATGTTTGGTTTGTGGGGCGCTCAACAGCGTGGCTATCAGCGCCCGTACAATTACCCAATCTTTGCTCAGTCCAATTGCGCCACTTTCCTGGATGATGATGAAATGATGAGAACAACACAAACACCCAGTCATCTCGAGGCAGGTGAAAATCCCTGACCCTGCCGGGAATTGAACCCGGGTCCCCGTGCTCGGGAAGCGAGAACGCTACCACGAGACCACGAGCGGCGGACAGAATGGACAGTGTCTTGAAAGGAGGATATAAGATGAACATCAACAAGAGTAAAATGAGGATAATGGAATGTAGTCTAATTAAATCAGGCAATACTGAGGGAATGAGATTACGAAATGAGGCACTTAAAGTAGTAGATGAGTTTTGTTATTTGGGGAGCAAAATAACTGATGATGGGCAAAGTGGAGAGGATATGCAGGGTGGTCCATTGATCGTGACCAGGCCAAATCTCTCACAAAATAAGTATCAAACAAAAAAACTACAAAGAAGGAAACTTGTCTAGCTTGAAGGGGGAAACTAGATGGTGCTGCCATAGGTAAAACGGATATCAACTTCGTTTTTTTTAAATAGGAACCCCCATTTTTTATTACATATTCGTGTAGTACGTAAAGAAATATGAATATTTTAGTTGGACCACTTTTTTCGCTTTGTGATAGATGGAGGCGTAATAATCACAAACATATGGCTCACAATTTTAGATGAACAGTTGGTAACAGGTAGGTTTTTTAAATTAAAATGCAGAACGTAGATACGTTTGAAGATTTTATTTCGGTTGTTCCAATGTGATACATGTTTTGTGAACTTATCATTTCTGAGAATGTGTTTCTGTTACAGCGTGATTACATGTAAGTACCACATTAATGCAATAAATGCTCAAAATGATGTCCGTCAACCTCAATGCATTTGGCAATACGTGTAACGACATTCCTCTCAACAGCTAGTAGTTCACCTTCCGTAATGTTCACACATGCATTGACAATGCGCTGGCGCATGTTGTCAGGCGTTGTCGGTGGGTCACTATAGCAAATATCCTTCAACTTTCTCCACAGAAAGAAATCCGGGGACGACAGATCCGGTGAACGTACAGGCCATGGTATGGTGCTTCGACGACCAATCCACCTGTCATGAAATATGCTATTCAATACCGCTTCAACCGCACACGAGCTATGTGCCGGACATTCATCATGTTGAAGTACATCGCCATTCTGTCATGCAGTGAAACACCTTGTAGTAACATCGGTAGAACATTACGTAGGAAACCAGCATACAGTGCACTATTTATATTGCCATCGATAAAATGGGGGCCAATTATCCTTCCTCCTATAATGCCATACATTGACCCGCCAAGGTCGCTGATGTTCCACTTGTCGCAGCCATTGTGGATATTCCGTTGCCCAATAGTGCATATTATTCCGGTTTACGTTACCGCTGTTGGTGAATGACCCTTCGGCACTAAATAGGACACGTGCAAAAAATCTGTCATCATCCCGTAATTTATCTTGTGCCCAGTGGCAGAACTGTACACGACGTTCAAAGTCATCGCCATGCAATTCCTGGTGCATAGAAATATGGTACAGGTGGAATCGTTGTTGACGTAGCATTCTCAACACCGACGTTTTTGAGATTCCCGATTCTCGTGCACTTTGTCTGCTACTGATGTGCGGATGAGCCGTGACAGCAGCTAACACACCTACTTGGGCATGATCATTTGTTGCAGGTCATGGTTGATGTTTCACATGTGGCTGAACACTTCCTGTTTCCTTAAATAACATAACTACCCGGCGAACGGTCCGGACACTTAGATGATGATGTACAGGATACCGAGCACCATACATAGCACACGCTCGTTGGGTATTTTGATTACAATAGCCATACATCAACACGATATCGACCTTTTCCGCAATTGGTAAATGGTCCATTTTAACGTGGGTAATATATCACGAAGCAAATACCGTCCGCACTGGCGGAATGTTACATGATACCACGTACTTACACGTTTGTGACTATTACAGCGTCATCTACCACAAAGCGAAAAAAGTGGTCCAACTAAAACATTCATATTTTTCTATGTACTACATGAATATGTAATAAAAATGGGGGTTCCTATTTTAAAAAATGCAGTTGATATCCGTTTGACGTATGTCAGTGCCTTCTAGCGGGCCAACCATAGCGTCATGTGGTTTCCCCCTTCAAGCTGGACGAGTTTCGTTCTTTGTAGTTTTTTCATTTGATGCTTATTTTGTGATATATTTGGCCTGGTCACTGTCAATGTACCACCCTGTATAGTGTGGACTTGCTATGGCAAAGAAAGTGTTTCTGAAGAAGAGAAATTTGTTAACATCAAGTGTAGATTTGAGTGTCAGGAAGTCTTTTCTGAAAGTCTTTGTATCTAGTGTGTATGGAAGTGAACATGGACGATAAATAGTTTGGACAAGAAGAGAATAGAAGCTTTCGAAATGTGGTGCTACAGGAGAATGTTAGGAATTTGTGGTGCAACTTGAGTAGAAAAAGGGATCGGTTGGTAAGACACATTCTGAGGCATCAGGGGATCCCCAATTTTGTACAGGAGGGAAGAGTGGAGGGTAAAAATCATAGAGGGAGACCAAGAGATGAATACAGTAAGCAGATTCAGAAGGATGTAGGTTGCAGTAGTTACTCAGAGATGAAGAAGATTGCACAGGATAGAGTAGCATGGAGAGCTGCAGCCAACCAGTCTCTGGACTGAAGATGACAACAACATTGTCCATTGTAGCGAAAGGCAGATTCTCATGTTTTTTCAATACTAAGCATTTACAATTGAAAATTCTTAACTTGTTTCTATCACTGGTATCTATGTTAGTGCTGTAGAAGTTGAGGTTGGAACCTCATTATAAGGCTATGAGATCTATTACACATAATCCATGTATTAATAGTTACTTCAATTCTGATTGTATCAGACACAATTTCATAGAAGGATAATTTATATTTTGGGCACAAGAAGTGGATGCTCCAAACAAGAAAACTTTTTTACCTAAAATTTATATTTGCTGTTGTAAAGAAAGCACTGAGAAGATTTATTATACATCAGAAAGCAAAGGTGTTTACCAGCATATAATATTTTATATTTAATAATACCAAAGCCACTCTCTTATTTTGTGGCAGTGAACAGAACTGGCCCACTGCCTTGTGGAAGGGGAGAGCGGCAAGCATACCCACTGGCCTCATGAAGTTGTATAGCTAACACACCTATACAGGCTATAGTTAGTACTGGAGGTAACAAACCAGTACTGACAATTAGTATCACTGAATTGAATGTAGAGCTACTGGCAACAGAAACAGAATGTGACAATTATTAAGAAAATTTTTACTAAGTGACCAATGTGCCATTTAAAAATTTAGAGTATTGAAATATGAAGGTCATTCAATAAGTAATGGCCCACATTTTTTAAAAAAGCCATTAATATACACAGACAAATGTCCTTGTTGGTTCTTCACATTTGATGTTTCTTCTGTGCACCAATGATGTTTTGAACTGTTCTGACAGATGACAGAGCCGTAGCACAGCGCAGCGTCAAAATGGCACCTACATACGACTCAAGTTACAAGCCACATGCTGTTATTGAATTCTTGTGTGCAGAAAAAGAAACCATGGTTAACATCCATAAACATTTGTGTGCAGTGTATGGTGATGCTGCAGTTGATAGGAGTACAGTTGGGTGATGGGTAAAGAAAGTTACAGCCTCAGAAAAGGCAGAAACAGAATTCCATGATCAGCCACACTTGGGACATCCTGTCACAGGCACTGCTCCAGACGTGCTGAATTCTGCGGATGACATTACTCGTGCAGACCGGTGCATCACAACTCAACAATTGGCTCTACAGTTGTCGGTCAGCATTGAAGTACGTCTGCAATGATTGGGACTCTTGGATATTCAAAGAAGTGCTCATGATGGGTTCGATGAATGCTCACAGAAGACCACAAGACTCAAAGAAAGGCCATTACATCTGAATTGTTGGAGCGTTTTGAGACTGATGGAGATGCCTTTCTGTAACGGATCATTACAGGGGACTAAAGCTGGGTGCACCATTTTGCACCTGAAGCAAAAAGGCAGTCCATGGAATAGCATCATCCTCATTCACCACAAAAGAATAAATTCAAGACAACTGCCTCAGCTGGAAAAGTCATGATGACAGCCTTCTGGGATTACGATAGCGTCATTCTCGTGGATGTGATGCCAAGAGGGCCAGTCATCAATTCAGGGGCATACGTGAAGACTCTGAATAAACTCAAGAACCATTTCTGACATGTTCAATTGGACAAGGACCCAGCAGAAATCTTGCTCCAACAAAATAGTGCTTGCCTACACACAAGTCTGAGAACCCAGGAACACATCGCCAAATTGGGTTGGATGTCACTGCCTCGTCCGCCCTATAGTCCAGACCTGGCACCCTGAGACTTTCATCTCTTTAGGCCACTTAAAGATTCTTTATGGGGAACAGACTTTGAAGATGACGAGAATGTCAGTCATGCAGTGAAAACATGGCTATGCCTACAGGACAAGAGCTTTTACCAGCAGGGATACATGCTCTTCCACAATGTTGGCATACGTCCATAGAACATGATGGAGACTATGTACAAAAATAGGACATAGACAAGATATGTTGACGTATATTATCACCAAATTCTGACTCTTAACAATAAATATGTTCTGAGAAAAAAAAAAATGGGGCATTACTTATTGCACGACCCTAATATCTTCCACATAAAAATGTAAGAACAGGCTATGCAATACTGCCCCAATATCTTATCTTACAAGATAAACTGAAGAAAGGGAAATCAATATTTATTAGGACTGTAGGTATAGAGAAAGCTCTGGTATCAAATGCAGAATGACAATAGCAATAAAGTATTTCAGAAAAGATAAATTTGTTAACATGGAGTATGAATTTACATGTTAGGAAGTCTTATCTGAAGGTTTTTATCAGGAGTGGAGCCTTGCATGGAAGTGAAATGTCAACAATAAACAGTTCAGACATTTGGCAAATGTGGTGCTACTGAATATTAGATGAGTTCATAGAATAATTAGTGAGGAGGTATTGTACCAAATTGCGGAAAAAGATAACCTGACTAAAAGAAGGGATTGGTTTATAGGACACAGCCCGAGGTGTCGAAGAATCATCAATGGTAATGGAGTGAGATGTGTGTTGCAGGGACCAGGAGAGGGGGGGGGGGGGGGGGGCGAGGGTAGTGTAAGTAGAAACAGACTGAGGCTCACACACAGTAAGCAAATCCAAATTAATATATATGTTGTAGCTAACACACAGAGATAAAAGACAGCAAGGGTACAACACAGTCATGAGTGCTGCATCAAACAAGTCTTCAGATTGAAGACTACAACAGCAACAACAACCCTTGTTATAATGCTAACATGCTTTTTAATTTGCTAACAATTTCTTATCTAATGTCTACTTGTTCAACAGCACTAGAATGCAGATTCTTACTGTAGGCCTGACACAAGGGAGGAGAACCTACACAGAAATTATTTTTGGACTTGTATTTGCATAAAACATAGTTTATTTGAAATTTATTTTTAGTGTTAGAATAAGATAGAGGAGTAAATGTATACAAGGGACTCATTTTTGTCAGTTAATGAACTGTTTCACTGGAAGTCAAATATTGTTTCATTAAACTATATTTATTTTACTGCCCAGCTGGGTCCTAATAAATTCTTGTAATTCAGCACAGATGTTAAACTGGCCAAAACAATTAAACTGTCATGGTTTCAAAATATATGAACTGCTGGTTGCCTGCAACTAATTCATCTTGCCATTAGGTATGATAATGTAGTTTTGCTTTGTTTTGCTTCCTATGATCACGTGGAATAAAGATTTTGTAATAGAATTTATATAGTTATCCATGGAGCATGAACCATTTTAAAATTGAATTCAAAGAAGAAGTTGCCATTTTCATTAATAAAGGCTACAGATATAAAAACAATTACACTCAGATTTTGCAGTGTAGAAGTAGAAATTTCATGAAAGTTAATAGAAATAATTACAATACACAGGGCACTGGCTGCTGATTTTGAGTTATTCATGAAAAATATTAATTTGTTATTAAACTTTGTAAATTCCAAACAGAATAAGGTAATATTAGGTGGAGACTAAATTAAATGTTTCAATCCTATCAATTTCAGAGCTATATTTAAGTCCCTTGCCACTTTGTACAATTTAACTCCCCCAATACAATTTTTAGCAGACGTATTTCTTCACGGAAAAAAAGTTTGACACATACAATACACCTGGCATTAATCAAAAATACTGTAACTAGTCACAGAGATATCTGAGAACTGTTATCCTAAACAAATAATTTGTATAAATACATTAAATAATCTGAAGGGTAAAAGAAACATACCCACAAAATTATGGGGGACGTTCAATAAATAATGTAACTTTTTTTTGTCTAAAAGCAGGTTTGTTTGATTCAGGATTCCAATACATCATATCATTCCCCACTCTTTTGGCTACAAAATCACTTTTCTCAACATAATCTCCATTCAATGTGATGGCCTTATGTTACCTTAAAGGAGGGTATGTATGCCCGCAAGGCACCACTCTGCTGGGCAATGTCAGAGCCAACACCTTGATGCAAAAACGAAGTCCCCATCATCCATGTACTGCTCCCTGCAGAGTGAATCCTTCATTGGGCCAAACAATGGACGTCGGAAGTTATGAGATCCAGACTATAAGGTGAACGACAGAGAGCAGCTCAATGAAGTTCTGTGGACTCCTCTCGGCTGCAGAGGCTTGTGTGAGGCCTCGCATTGTCATGGAGAAGAAAAAGTTGGTTTGCATTTTTGTGATGACAATCATGCTGAAGTCATTTCTTCAATTTCCTGAGGGTAGGTCAACGCGCTTCAGAATTGATCATTGCATCTTGAGGGAGGACAATGAACACAATAATCCCTTCAGAGTCACAGAAGACGCTTGCCATGACTTTACCAGCTGAGGTTGCAGCTTTGAACTTTTTATTTGGAAGAGAGGTGGCGTGGCACCACACAATGGATTGCCGTTTTGTTTCCAGTTTGAAGTGATGAACCAATGTTTCATCACCTGTGATGACATTTGCCTAAAAATGTCATGATCAGCCTTGTAATGCACAAGGAATTCCACACAAAAGGTCCTTCGTTGCCCTTCATGATCATCTGTTAGGCAGGGAAGAACCCAGGGACATGCATGTTTGAATACCCCAGCTGGTGGACAGCTGTGTCTGCTCTACCAACAGAGATGTCCAGTCGTGCAGAGAGGTGTGTGTGTTTGTGATTTGTTTGATCACCTTGAATAAGGCCCCTTTCACACTGGGACATTGGTGACGGTCACCACCGACGATCACCGACAGATACATTCGTTTGAACTGAAGCATTCACACCGGGACGCTACACTGCCTCACCGAGCCACTGTGACCCAGCAATGACTCAACCTCGCCACATGTGACAGACAGGGTCACTGTGTTCACAGCAGTCACTGCCAGACATGCATTAACTTGAATTTGAGTGACTGGGACACAGTTCACAGAGCCAGCACTGCAGAGTTGCCTACAGACACATGGTCAATTTTGAGACAGCGACGCAAAACATTCATTGTCCATTATACTGTAAACATTGCAGCCATGAGTTTAGATTTGATTAACACGTAAGACTTTATAGCTGAAGTAGAAAGTTGTCCTGCTATTTGGTATGTCAAAAGCGATGACTGTAGCAACAAAGTAGTGAAAATGAATGCTTGGCAAGAAATTATAGCGTAGTTTGTGCCTGATTTCAATGAGAAGAGTATGGATGAAAAAAACAAAATTGGTAAGTTGTATGTTGTTTTTCAAATTTAATACATTATTTTTCAGACCATAAAGGAGTAGCGAAACTTAAGCCTGTTAAGGCTACGAGGATAGCAACCCTCAAACACATTTGCATCCCTCATCACTTTTCTTTGGCATTTACCAGTATGAAGTGTATATTTACGCAGTATTAATGCGATAAGAAGGGACAAAATGGATGAGTGTGGAAACCATGAAAGCACCCCTACAGATCAAATGAAGAAGAAATCTAAAAAAATACTTATATTTAAAAATTTTCATAACAAAATTAAGTGTGCGTCTTATCGTAGTCTTACGGCACTCCGCCTTATGGTCCGAATAATACAGTTAAAACATTATTGTCCATTCCTGTGATTTCTTCTTTCACTTCTCCTAGCAGTTCATCAAATGAAGTTTCTGACATTCAAAAATACTGAAAAAACTACTACTCATCTTGTCTCAGATCGACATAAAGAGTATAAAACAATATTTTCTCCAGCCAGCCTCTTAGCAGTGGATGTCATGAACGTTTTGCATTCATTCTCCTCCTCCTCCTCCTCCTCCTCCTCCTCCTCTTGTTTAGAAGTACTAACAAAAGTTCCTCCTCGCTCGAGTCCATTTCACTAACTAATCAGCTGGCAATACCTGTGGTGTCGGACACTGGTGATCCAGGAGTGTTCATCACGATTACTGGTGACCAACACTGGTGACAGTCACCAGCGTCCCAGTGTGAAACAGGACTAAGAGTTCCAACACTGCAGGAGTCATCCAACACTGCAGGAGTCAAGCTGGGTGCAGCTGGCCGGCTTGTGGGGGATTGGACAGGTTCGTGTGACCTTGTTGCGATGATGACACACACCTCGCCTGATGACTCACCATGATTTCGTTCACTGCCTGGTCTCTGTAGATACTGTGCAAGCACTGATGAATATCAGAGATGCTCTGGCATACTGCCAAAAGTAACTCAATGACAGCTCTCTACTTGGAATGCATCTGCATTAGAGACCTCATTTTGAAGGATAAGTATAGCACTGCCCCTATCAGAAATTCATGAAAGTATAGGCGTTTAAATGGGAATATTCCACAATATCCCATGCCAAATTCCACATTTTTTCAACTGAAACTCGGTGAGGAAAAAAAATTGTTCATTACTTATTGAAAGCCGCTCACACAAACCAGTACTCTTAATGTCAGGTTTGCTGCAGATTTCTTTAGTGTAAACTAAATTTACAGAAAAAGATTGACAAAGTGCACTACAGACTGTTAACAAAGGTCCCAGCATACAGAATACATTTTTCAGATATGCAAGTGGCTCAAAGACGTTTTAATTAAAAGAACCCAATATATTGCCCTGTATGACAAGTGTTCATCAGAAACAATGGTATCACAAGGTGTGACCCAGGGAAATGTGATAGGACTGGTCTTGTTCTCCATATACACAAACAGTCTGACAGATAGGCTCAGTATCAACCTGCAACTGTTTGCTGATGGCACTGTGATATACAGGAAAGTGTTGTCATTGAGAGACTGTGGGAGGATACAGAATAACTTGGACAGAATTTCAGTTTGGTGTGTAGCTCACTCTAAATGTGCGAAAAATATAAATTAATACAGACGAGTAGAAAACCCAGTCACATAATTTTCAAATACAGTATTAGTAATGTGCTGCTCGGCACAGTCACATCAACAAAAAAACCTGTCCATAACACCGCAAATTGACATGAAATGAAACAAGCACGTAAGAACAGTTTTTAGGCAGGCACTTGGTTTATTGGGAAAACTCCAGGAAAGTGTAGCTCACCTATCAAGGATACTGCTTACTGGACGTTTATGCAACTCATTTTTGAATACAGCTTGAGTGACTGAGATCCCCACCAAGTCAGATTAAAGGAATACATCAAAGTAATTCAGAGGTGTGCTGCTACATGTGTTATGAGTAATTTAGATTAACATGCAAGCATTGTGGAAATGCCATTTGAACTCAGACGGGAATCCCTGGAGAGAAGATGATGTTCTTTTCACAAAACACTATTGAGAAAGTTTAGAGAAAAGACATTTGTGACAGACTGAGATTAATCCTACAGTTATCAACATACATCTCACACAAGGAACATGGAGACAAAACTAGAGAAATAAAAGCTCATACAGATGCATATAGGTAGTCGTTTTTTCCTTACTCCATTCGCACATGGAAGAGGAAAGGGAAACATTATCAGGAGTAAAAAAATCCAATATCATTCATCATATAGTGGCTTTCAGAGTACATATGTGGATGCATAAATGCTCCTAAGCCCTGAGTTACAAATAGGATTTGAATGTCACAAAAAGTAAGTGACGACTTCACTTACTGTCAATGAACACAGAGGGTGACAGGATTAAATCACATAACAATTTGTATTTTAGAATTGTAAACAAAGTCATGTATTTTTTTAGGAAAAATACACTCCTACAGGGACAAATTATAAACTATTTGGAACATCACAAAAAGTGAGTCATGCAATATGAATCCCAACAACAAAGAAATTTCTTTATAAGTAAATAATGAACCATTCAAAGACATCCCCAAAATTCCCAACACTTATAATAAGGTCTGAACTTTTCCTTGGTGGACAGACTACAGTTCCAAAGAAAACCATTCTGAAACAAATTTTATAATTTCCAATTCTTTTTTTATGAGTACTGAAGTACTGAAAGTATACAAACAAAAACTACCGCCACTGTTAAACAAAGCTGTTCTTCAATAACAGAAATTCATGACACAGAGGTTTTCAAAATTCTGGTTGAAAGTGCTTGGTAAATTATTCATGTGTGGCAAGGTTGGATAGAGTGGCTAATGCACGTATCATATGTAACACTTACCATTATGCCTCTGAGGAGTAGCTTTTGGTCTCAATTCGCTTCTACATTGTTGATTCTGTCTAAATGGTTTGTAACTCTTTTTAACCCACACTTCCTGGAAAAGAAAGTTATTAGTACAACTAATATGTGGAAATAAAAACTACTGAAGAAGTCATCCACAGGAAACTTTATTCTTATATTATTTTTTCTTACTGAAGATGTTCCTAATGGTGGTAGTGTAGTCTTTTTCTCCCTCTAGCCAGAGAACCAGTTTATAGAAGCCCTTTATATGTATGTAATGGTGGGGTTGAGCGAAGGGATTCATTTTCCACAATGAGATAAAATTGTGACTCATTTCAATTACTACCTTGATATAACTACTAAACTTACACAGCTATGGCTGACATTTGTGGCACACAGAAACACACAATACAAAATAGTATTTACACTAGCTTTGAAGCTCTTGCTCTTCCTAAGCAAAAATGGACACGTTCACACACACAAATACAGACTCCTTTCACACACAGACACACACACACACACAAACAAACACCCAAATGCACACTCCTGTGGCCATGGGATGTCGTCTCTGCTCCCTTATTTTGAGTCAATTTAAGATAACTGTGTGAATCAGTTGTGCATTGTGAACTCTTACGTGCATGTAACTCAATAAAAGCTACAGCTACAATTTGCTCCCATTATCAGTAGCTACAATTTGCTCCAATTTGCTATCCTCACAGCTTTCAGAATGAATGCAAAGTGAATGACGTGATTACTTTTAAGAATGTTGTCCTCACAAAATTCAAATGCTAGTGTACATTGATGAAAAAAACTTAAAATAAACATAACAAAGAGTAGGAATTCCAGTGCAAGGTATAAGCATGTAAAAACAGTTACCTCGACTTCTTCTATGATTTAAGATGACCATATATTTTTTAAATGACAACTTCCGAATAAAACTCATTTCATAGTGAGTATATAAGGTAACTGAGACAAGGTCTAAAAATAAATGTACTGTGTGCAATGAATAAGGTTAATAAATGGAAACTAAACAGTTCATTGCACTTAAATTATACAGTTTCGAACAAAGATCTTTCCTGCTCTTTGCTGTAACTTACACTGAAGCACTAAAGAAACTGGTACAGGTAGCGTATTCAAATACAGAGATATGTAAACAGACAGAATATGGTACTGCAAGCTGCAACGCCTATATAAGACAACAAGTGTCTGACGTAGTTGTTAGATCGGTTACTGCTGCTACTATGGCAGGTTATCACGATTTAAGTGAGTTTAAATGTCTTGTTATTGTCTGCGCACGAGCAATTGGACACAGCATCTCCGAGGTAGCAATGAACAGGGGATTCTCCCATATGACCATTTCACAAGTGCACCGTGAATATCAGGAATCCGGTAAAACATCATATCTCCGACATCACTGTGGCCAGAAAAAGATCCCTCAAGAACAGGACCAATGATGACTGAAGGGAATTGTTCAATGTGACACACGAGCAATCCTTCCACAAATCACTGCAGATTTCAATGCTGGGCCATCAGCAAGTGTCAGTATGTGAACCATTCAATGAAACATCATCAATATTGGCTCTTGGAGCTTTAGGCCCACTCGTGCACCCTTGATGACTGCACGACACAAATCTTTAAGCCTCACCTGGGCCCGTCAATACCGACATTGGACTGTTGATGACTGGAAACTTGTTGCTTGGTTGGACGAGTCTCATTTCAAATTGTATCGAGCGGATGGAGGTGTACGGGTATGAAGACAACCTCATGAATCCATGGACCCTGCAGGTCAGCAGGACTTTTAAAGCTGGTGGATGGTCTGTAATGGTGTGGGATGTGTGCAGTTGGAGTGATATGGGACTCCTGATGTGTCGAGATACGACTCCAACAGGTGATACGTATGTAAGCATCCTGTCTGATCACCTGCATCCATTCATATCCACTGTGCATTCCGACAGACTTGGGCAATTTCAGCAGGACAATGCAACAACCCACATGAACAGAACTGCTACAGAGTGGCTCCAGGGACACTCTTCTGAGTTTAAACACTTCTGCTAGCCGCTGAACTCTCTAGACATGAACATTATTGAGCACATCTGAGATGCCTTGCAATGTGCTATTCAGAAAAGATCTCCACCCTCTCGTACTCTTATGGATTTATGGACAGTCCTATAGGCTTCATGGTGTCAGTTCCCTCTAGCACTATTTAAGACATTAGCTGAGTCCATGCCACATTATGTTGTGGCACTTCTGCTTGCTCACGGATGTCCTACACAATATTAGGCAGGTGTGGCAGTTTCTTGGGCTCTTCAGTGTATTTATCTATGGATTGGCCAGTTTTGACCTTAGATGCTTTGGCAATGTGCTGTAATCAGAATGTCATGTTTATAGTGTTATTATTTATAAAGTGAATCTGAGTCTATCCTGTTAGGGAACTTCAATGCCCAACTCGGAAGAGAAAAGAAATACCGGGATATCACTGGGAACTGGGCTCCACCTAAACAAACAAATAAGAATGGTCAAAGACTTGTTGAACTCTGTAGGGAACACAAACTGATCTCACAGTCCACATACTTCAAAAGAAGGCCAAACAAACTTAAAACTTAGAAACATCCTGAATGGAGAAAAGGAGAATGGCAGCTGGATTATGTATTTATGGACAAATTCTTCCACAGAGAAATCTACAATGTTAAAGTATTAGAGGGGTAGATACAGGTTCAGATCATTACATTGTCAAAATCAAAATTAAGTTTATACCACTAATAAAGAAACCAAAATGCAATAAACAAAAGAGGAACTTCAATCTCCACCAATTAATTAGAAATGATAAATATAGAGAAGTCACACAAAATATAAAACTGACTGATAATTTAGAAGAACTGGTTCAGATTCTCAGGCAACAAGCAGAAAATTTAGCCTTATTGAACCCATGTAAAAGACATGTCTGGTGGAACTCAGAATGCAACAAATTCATGAAGAAAGACATCACGCATGGATAAAATTTCAAACACACAAAACGGAAGAAAATGCAACCAAGCTCAAAAATATCAGGAAAAAGTTCACACAAATTATCAGGCAAACCAAGAGACAATCACAGAAAGATCTAATCGACTCAGTAGAAGAAAATTACCATAAAACCAATTCCAGAGACGTTTACAAAATGTTTGGAAGACAATTACAAAAATTTGCCCCTCCCACGTTAATGCTAAAACAGGAAGACGGAAAAATGGCACATTATGACAAGGAAAATGCCAAAAGCATTTAGTAAACTTTTGAATTGTGCAGAACCCCAGGAACTTTTAGTAATTAATACAGACACACCCATCAAGACTCCACTTGATCTCATAAATCCTCCAACAATCCAAGAGGTGGAAACAGCACTCAGAGAGATGAAAAATTATAAGGCATGCGGAGAAGACCAAATTTTTGCAGAAATGTGGAAATATGCCAGTGATACAGTTTTAACATCCTTACACACAGCCCTAACAAAAATCTGGATAACAGAAAAATTTTCCAAACATTGGACCACAGCCATAATCCACCCACTACACAAAAAAGGAGATAAAGGCAACCCAGATAATTACAGAGGTATCTCTCTCTTAGACTGCACATACAAGGTTTTCTCCAGAATCCTATACAAGAGGATCAAAGAGCAACTATAAGAAGAATTAGGTGAATATCAAGGAGGCTTCAGACCTTGGAGAAGCTGTGCAGACCTTAAAAAAGCATATGACTGTACCCATAGACCTACAAGGTTAAAAACTTGAGAAATTTTGAGCTCCATACAAAATTAATCAAGTTGATAGAACTCACCTTCACCGACACTGTTTCAAAAGTCAAGTTTGGGGGGGGGGGGGGGGGGGGGGGGGGGAACTCTCTTAGTCATTCATCATAAAAACAGGTTTAAGACAAGGAGATTGCTTGGCACCCCTGCTGTTCAACTGTACTTTAGAATACATCATGAGGGAATGGTACAAGATTAACCCAAAGAACATCCAAATTGGAAGACCCGAAGACAAAATAAGTTTAAATTGTCCAGGATTCGCTGATGACCTTGCTCTCTTGTCCAGCAGTATTCAGGAAACCAAACAACAAGTTATCTCACTGCAGGAAGTAGCACAGAAAATTGGTCTTGGAATATCCTTTGAAAAAACAGTCATCATGTTAACTGACCCACTAATCATAAACATAATTACCATAGGAAACCAAGGAATCAAAAGTGTAGATAAATTTAAATATCTGGGAGAAATCATTACATATAACCTCAATGAAAAGTCAACATGGCATAACAGAATAAAAAAATTGACTAGAACACAATATATCACCAAGAACACCTACAACAGAAAGAGCCTGTCAATAGCAACAAAATTAAAATGCTACAAAACAGTCACTCAACCAGAAATAAGATACCCAAGTGAAACCATCTTCAAAACAACTAACACTACACAAATAGACAAAATGCTCAAAATAGAGAAAAGAATCATCAGAACATGCATCAACAAATTGTACCAGAAAGATGGACACTGGAGAGTAGATACAAATGAAACAGTCTACAAGGAAATAGAACCGGTAATGAGTACAATAAGGAAGAAACGCAATTCATTTTTCGGACATCTAATCAGAACACCAGAGAACAGGATCATCAGGAGAATAATAGAAAAATTGTGGAATAGTAAGTACAACATTAAGTGGATTACAGAAATCAAAGAATATATGGATGAGCTACAGATTACATTGGAAAACCTAAGAAACAAAACTGACAAAACCAGGAAACTCACAGACAAACAAACCAGACTGCAAACGAGAATCAACAAACAGACAATAGGAAGGGTTATTTCTGATGAAGAAAGAAGGATAAGATCTGAGAGAATGTAGTAGTACTGGGCTGACAGAAAACTGGAAAATTCTTTGTATAAAGTTGGCTACAGTGGTCCAATGAAGGCCATAAAATGTAAATAATAATAATAACAGGAAGCTGAATGGCTTCCAATGTGATTTTCATAGTCAGGCTAGTGCACAGAGTGGTTGCATAAAATGTATCAATGCTGAGTACAGACTTTTACTTGAGAATGACCTAAACAGCAATCGTCCATTCGAAAGAGTTCAGCCCACAGTCAGGAATGTCTTCATTGAAGTATTTCATCAAGGCAGTGGAGCCATATATAAAGCAAATATTTAGGAGATCAGTATTAATTACGATTAAGAAAACAGTTTTCATGAAGTTAATAAAATCAATGTGTGAACATTCTATACTGTGTGTGTGCATGTTGTTGTTTTTTTTTTTTTTTAAATAATTCTGGCTCACCCGATACCCAGCATCAGTGTCCACAACTCCAAGTAAATGTAAGTTCATGCATCATATATCTGATGGGAAAGGGGAAGGGGGGGGGGGGGGGGGAGAGGGGGGGAAAGGTGTCAGAAGCAGCAGCAGCAGCACAGTCACCACCACCACCACCACCACCCACCACCACCACCACACTTGCTGGGACTAAATGCTGCTCTTTCCTCCTTTCAAAAATTTCCGTTCCATAGCAAAATAAAAACTCATAACTTTCTAATTTACAAATAAATATCGTAGGCCACATTACAAAATCACCATGCAAACAACAACACTGTACCAACAAAACAATGGAAGTTAAAATCTTGCTGATTTAAAATCACTAGAAATGGTGTATTATACCAACTGGAATATAGTTGTGTAGGAACCAACACATGTAGAAAGAACAGTAATGGCTTTAGCATGAACATGAGTTCCAAGAAGCCACAGAATACCTACATCAGATGGGTATGTGCACTCTACATCTACATCTACATCCATACTCCGCAAGCCACCTGACGGTGTGTGGCGGAGGGTACCTTGAGTACCTCTATCGGTTCTCCCTTCTATTCCAGTCTCGTATTGTTCGTGGAAAGAAGGATTGTCGGTATGCCTCTGTGTGGGCTCTAATCTCTCTGATTTTATCCTCATGGTCTCGAGATATACGTAGGAGGGAGCAATATACTGCTTGACTCTTCGGTGAAGGTATGTTCTCGAAACTTTGACAAAAGCCTGTACCGAGCTACTGAGCGTCTCTCCCGCAGAGTCTTCCACTGGAGTTTGTCTATCATCTCCGTAATGCTTTCGCGATTACTAAATTATCCTGTAACGAAGCGCGCTGCTCTCCGTTGGATCTTCTCTATATCTTCTATCAACCCTATCTGGTACGGATCCCACACTGCTGAGCAGTATTCAAGCAGTGGGCGAACAAGCGTACTGTAACCTACTTCCTTTGTTTGCATTTCCTTAGGATTCTTCCAATGAATCTCAGTCTGGTATCTGCTTTACCGACGATCAACATTATATGATCATTCCATTTTAAATCACTCCTAATGCGTACTCCCAGATAATTTATGGTATTAACTGCTTCCAGTTGCTGACCTGCTATTTTGTAGCTAAATGATAAAGGATCTATCTTTCTGTGTATTCGCAGCACATTACACTTTTCTACATTGAGATTCAATTGCCATTCCCTGCTCCATGCGTCAATTCGCTGCAGATCCTCCTGCATTTCAGTACAATTTTCCATTGTTACAACCTCTCGATACACCACAGCATCATCTGCAAAAAGCCTCAGTGAACTTCCAATGTCATCCACCAGGTCATTTATGTATATTGCGAATAGCAACGGTCCTATGACACTCCCCTGCGGCACACCTGAAATCACTCTTACTTCGGAAGACTTCTCTCCATTGAGAATGACATGCTGCGTCCTGTTATCTAGGAACTTCTCAATCCAATCACATAATTGGTCTGATAGTCCATATGCTCTTACTTTGTTCGTTAAACGACTGTGGGGAACTGTATCGAACGCCTTGCAGAAGTCAAGAAACACGGCATCTACCTGTAAACCCGTGTCTATGGCCCTCTGAGTCTCGTGGACGAATAGCGCGAGCTGGGTTTCACATGACAGTCTTTTTCGAAACCCATGCTGATTCCTACAGAGTAGATTTCTAGTCTCCAAAAAAGTCATTACACTCGAACACAATACGTGTTCCAAAATTCTACAACTGATCGACGTTAGAGATATAGGTCTATAGTTCTGCACATCTGTTCGACGTCCCTTCTTGAAAACGGGGATGACCTGTGCCCTTTTCCAATCCTTTGGAACGCTATGCTCTTCTAGAGACCTACGGTACACCGCTGCAAGAAGGGGGGCAAGTTCCTTTGCGTACTCTGTGTAAAATTGAACTGGTATCCCATCAGGTCCAGAGGCCTTTCCTCTTTTGAGCAATTTTAATTGTTTCTCTATCCCTCTGTCGTCTATTTCGATATCTACCATTTTGTCATCTGTGCGACAATCTAGAGAAGGAACTACAGTGCAATCTTCCTCTGTGAAACAACTTTGGAAAAAGACATTTAGTATTTCGGCCTTTAGTCTGTCATCCTCTGTTTCAGTACCATTTTGGTCACAGAGTGTCTGGACATTTTGTTTTGATCCACCTACCGCTTTGACATAAGACCAAAATTTCTTAGGATTTTCTGCCAAGTCAGTACATAGTACTTTACTTTCGAATTCATTGAACGCCTCTCGCATAGCCCTCCTCACACTACTTTTCGCTTCGCGTAATTTCTGTTTGTCTGCAAGGCTTTGGCTATGTTTATGTTTGCTGTGAAGTTCCCTTTGCTTCCGCAACAGTTTTCTAACTCGGTTGTTGTACCACGGTGGCTCTTTTCCATCTCTTACGATCTTGCTTGGCACATACTCATCTAACGCATTATGTACAACGGTTTTGAACTTTATCCACTGATCATCAACACTATCTGTACTTGAGACAAAACTTTTGAGTTGAGCCAACAGGTACTCTGAAATCTGCTTTTTGTAACTTTTTCTAAACAGAAAAATCTTCCTACCCTTTTTAATATTCCTATTTACGGCTGAAATCATCGATGCCATAACCGCTTTATGATCGCTGATTCCCTGTTCTGTGTTAACTTTTTCAAATAGTTCGGGTCTGTTTGTCACCAGAAGGTCTAATATGTTATCGCCACGAGTCGGTTCTCTGTTTAAATGCTCAAGGTAGTTTTCAGATAAAGCACTTAAAAAAATTTCACTGGATTCTTTGTCCCTGCCACCCGTTATGAACGTCTGAGTCTCCCAGTCTATATCCGGCAAATTAAAATCTCCACCCAGAACTATAACATGGTGGGGAAATCTACTCGAAATATTCTCCAAATTATCCTTCAGGTGCTCAGCCACAACAGATGCTGAGCCAGGGGGCCTATAGAGACATCCAATTACCATGTCTGAGCCTGCTTTAACCGTGACCTTCACCCAAATCATTTCACATTTCGGATCTCCATCAATTTCCTTCGATACTATTGCACTTCTTATTGCTATAAACACGCCTCCCCCTTCACTGTCCAGCCTGTCTCTGCGGTATACATTCCAATCTGAGTTTAGGATTTCATTACTGTTTACGTCTGGTTTCAGCCAACTTTCTGTCCCTAGTACTATATGGGCGTTGTGACTGTTTATTAATGAGAGCAGTTCTGGGACCTTTCTGTAGACGCTCCTGCAGTTTACTATTAGCACATTAATATTGTTATTCCCTGTTGCATTTTGCCTACTCCTACCTTGCCACGTCTCAGGAGGCGTCTTGTCGGGCCTAGGGAGGGGATTCTCTAACCTAAAAAACCCCCATGTGCACTCCACACGTACTCCGCTACCCTTGTAGCCGCTTCCGGCGTGTAGTGCACGCCTGACCTATTCAGGGGGCCCTACATTTCTCCACCCGATAGCGGAGGTCGAGAAATTTGCACCCCAGATCTCCGCAGAATCGTCTGAGCCTCTGGTTTAAGCCTTCCACTCGGCTCCAAACCAGAGGACCGCGATCGGTTCTGGGAACGATACTACAAATAGTTAGCTCTGATTTCACCCCGCGAGCGAGGCTTTCCGCCTTCACCAATTCTGTTCCTCCAAAGAAATGTCCAAAGCCTTAGTCACAGCTCTGCTTCACCTGGTGTTGATATCGCACTTGATTTACTTTGTAGTATAATGCTGACATAGAAGCAACACAGAATGATTACTTTGTTAATTTCTTCAAACATTACACAGTACCATGCTGTATAAATTTTTAGACGTAGATTGAATTACTTTGTAGTATTTTAGTCTTCCTCAGTCACAGACTGTTAAGACTTGAATATAACGATGTCCACTGCAGTTTTTCTTCAACTCTATTGCATTAGGATAGAGTAATATTATGTGTAGGTAATTAGGCTTTCAATTTATATTTATTTAGCTGACGTTTGTTTTGCAGTTATATTACCTAGAACAATCTTCCACTGAAAGTTCAGTGTCCACAACCAGACTTAATTTTGATAATTCTGCATATGAAGCTTTCTCTACAACACATACAAATGTTCATAAAGGAACATGGTCTGTGACAGCAAATCTTCCAAAAGTAGACTACCTATATGAATTTATTAACAGAAATTTTGATGCAGTGATATTTATAGGGTTTATTCCAACATTGTTGCTTTAAGGTTATTAGTAGTCTCATAAACAGCAGGTGTACTAATTTTTTTTTTTTTTTTTTTTCTTCTTGCAGCATATTGACAAATCAGCTAGGAACGCTGTTTGCCTATTGAATAAAATCAAATAAAATCAAATAAAATGAAGTGGTTTCTGGTAATTGTAATAAAGATTTCCTTAAAAAAATTAAGTTTTGAATTTATTACAGTGAGGAACATTTTCTTGAACTCAATTCCTACTGTAGACTTTATGACTATGGTAGCTAATTACTCCAAAAACAGCCACCAGTAATATCTTTAAAGACATATCTAATGAGCAAAATTCTATTACAAAACCCACAGTCAACAGCTTCTCAGATCATACATACAGTTTGACAATTTGAATGGTAACTTTGATCAGGACAAAGACAAAATCTGATTTCAGGAGGATAATAAAGAAGCTTTTTTTTCCGAATTAGTCAGAGATATGATCTAGACAGTGTTCATGACATGAACGGAAAATACATCATATTTACTATTAAAATTGTCACTTATTTGAAAATGGCTTCACCCACAAAGTTTCTAAGATTAGATCAAAATCTAAAAATAACAACAAAACAAGCAGCTCTGATGTTGACACCACAGTTCCTTAAAAGGCTTACTACAAAACTCAGAAAAAAGTAAACCACACATTGAAGCAAACACATCATGAGAAAAAGGTAGGTACATCAGGCAAACAAACTACAGACAGTATGGGATAGAGTGAAGGGAGATGATGATATTACCAGAAATGAGGTGGCACTGATAGCTCTAAGAGGAAACAATACATTGATAACAAATGTGTGCAGTGTTGCAAAACTGTTTAATAAGCTTTGGCATATGATTCTCACTTCAACAGAAGAAGTAATGTCCATCACAAAATTTTTAAAATAAAAAAAATTTCTAGTGGTAATGCAAAAGGTGACTACAGGAGGATAGCAAATAAGCCACTTTTCCTTTTTTTTTGGGGGGGGGGGGGGGGGGGGCAAATTACTCAGAATGTTAATTAATGAGTTTTCTTCTGGGTTTAATTAAGTTATCTGTCCAACCAATCATCTCCAAAATAGCTGAAATATGCTGCATTTAAGTCTGTGTGTAAGAAGGCAATAAATAAATACTACCAAACTTCCATCAAATGTCACTTTTGCCAGCACACTAAAACACTTTAGAAGAGGTAAAAAAAAAGCAGCTTCTTAACCACCTGACTACAAACAATATTTTGTCAGAGTCACATTTGGATTTCTAAAGGGTTCTGGTATTGGGAAGACCATGTACACACATATTGAGAATGTACCTACTCATGAGACAATACATTGCAGGCTACTGGTTTATTCTGTGTTCTGTCAACAGTGTTTGACTGAACGGGATCACAATATCAGAATACTCTGATGTCAGAGAAATTTGTACAAAATGGTTCCAATCATGCATAACAGGAAATAGGTTTTTATTGAGCTACCAGTCATAATCCAACTGGGAACTAATTAAATGTGGTATAATAATGTCATATGACTCAACCGCATCTTGCAAGTCGTGCAACTGGATGCCATTTCAGCAACCTGCATGTCCGTCAGCCAATGGCACAGTGTGTTCCCAGGCATCGCTTCCAAATACTAACCGGGACTGATGATGCAGAACTCCGGTGATCATGCAAGTACTGGTGTATCCAATGCAGCAAGGCTTATATGTTGTGTCACACAAGATTCCATATAAAGATCCTTACTTTTTCTTCTGTCCATCCTGTAGCTCGTTGAGTAAGCATCTGAGCAGCTTGTAATTGTTAATTACAGTTTGAAATTTTGTTCTAGGTTGAGACTGATTTCTGTATGTACGCCAGTTTCTTTTGAGTCTACACCAATCTCTGTTACTTCTTCATCAATAAAGCTAGGTTCACAATGTTTTTTGTAAGCTTGCTGATATTCATTCTACTGTTGTTGTTGTGGTCTTCAGTCCTGAGACTGGTTTGATGCAGCTCTCCATGCTACTCTATCCAGTGCAAGCTTCTTCATCTCCCAGTACCTACTGCAGCCTACATCCTTCTGAATCTGCTTAGTGTATTCATCTCTTGGTCTCCCTCTACGATTTTTACCCTCCACGCTGCCCTCCAATACTAAATTGCTGATCCCTTGATGCCTCAGAACATGTCCTACCAACCGATCCCTTCTTCTGGTCAAGTTGTGCCACAAACTTCTCTTCTCCCCAATCCTATTCAATACTTCCTCATTAGTTATGTGATCTACCCATCTAATCTTCAGCATTCTTCTGTAGCACCACATTTCGAAAGCTTCTATTCTCTTCTTGTCCAAACTATTTATTGTCCATGTTTCACTTCCATACATGGCTACACTCCATACAAATACTTTCAGAAATGACTTCCTGACACTTAAATCTATACTCGTTGTTAACAAATTTCTCTTCTTCAGAAATGCTTTCCTTGCCATTGCCAGTCTACATTTTATACCCTCTCTACTTCGACCATCGTCAGTTATTTTGCTCCCCAAATAGCAAAACTCCTTTACTACTTTAAGTGTCTCATTTCCTAATCTAATTCCCTCAGCATCACCCGACTTAATTTGACTACATTCCATTATCCTCATTTTGCTTTTGTTGATGTTCATCTTATATCCTCCTTTCAAGACACTGTCCATTCCGTTCAACTGCTCTTCATCGGCAAACCTCAAAGTTTTTATTTCTTCTCCATGGATTTTAATACCTACTCCGAATTTTTCTTTTGTTTCCATTACTGCTTGCTCAATATACAGATTGAATAACATCGGGGAGAGGCTACAACTCTGTCTTACTCCCTTCCCAACCACTGCTTCCCTTTCATGCCCCTCAACTCTTATAACTGCCATCTGGTTTCTGTACAAATTGTAAATAGCCTTTTGCTCCCTGTATTTTACCCCTGCCACCTTTAGAATTTGAAAGAGAGTATTCCAGTCAACATTGTCAAAAGCTTTCTCTAAGTCTACAAATGCTAGAAACGTAGGTTTGCCTTTCCTTAATCTTTCTTCTAAGATAAGTCGTAAGTTCAGTATTGCCTCACGTGTTCTAGTGTTTCTACGGAATCCAAACTGATCTTCCCCGAGTTCAGCTTCTACTAGTTTTTCCATTCGTCTATAAAGAATTCGTGTTAGTATTTTGCATCTGTGGCTTATTAAACTGATTGTTCACTAATTTTCACATCTGTCAACACCTGCTTTCTTTGGGATTGGAATTATTATATTCTTCTTGGAGTCTGAGGGTATTTCGCCTGTTTCATACATCTTGCTCACCAGATGCTCATTCTACTAAAGTCACCATAAAATTGTAATCAACTTTTCCTGGTTGTATCTGTGATTCTTTTCTGTAACTTGATACATTTATTTTGAATTCTTCTTCATATAAATTCCATTTTCACACTTTGGTTGTAGGATTAGAATGTTTCTTTCTTGTTTTTCAATGTTTTTTATTTCAAATCTGCCACCAATCATCATAGTTTCGTATGCTTAAGATAATTCTGTTTTAACAGCTGTTATAATGTAGGTTTGACCTTATAATAAAGATTTTGTCATTATATCTGTTTCCAACCACAACTATATTGGTCAATTAGGCAGAAAACTGGTTGCAAGAATATCAACAGCTCTTTCTATTATTCTTATTGCTCTCATTTTGCAGAATACTTACTTCACAGGTTTTAATTGAGATCATGTCTTATTGCTGAAACACCAAGAAGTGACACCTAACAAACCAGAAATTCACAGGCAGGGAATCCTGCTAAAGAGAATTAATATTACAGCATACAGTGTGGTAATATGTAGGAAATTTGTACAGGATGTGTTGCACCACAATACCAATACCACTTCAAGTCTTTTAATATAATCTTTCATGGCAAATTATTGGACTTAAATTGTGTGAACTGTATAATGACAATTGTTTTTATTTCCTGTGCTAATGGAGCTTTTTTATAAATTAAAATCACAGAGAGGGTAAAAAGTTGTTTTATTAACATGAAAGTTTCATTCAGAAATCTGTTACATTCACAAAAAGACAGGCAGAATAGGTGTTGCACACAAAAATAGTGACTGTATTTATTTGAAGTAACAACTGAAAATTTAATATATGACTAGAATTAAAAGCCAGATATGCTTCTTCTGTGAGCAGTAACACTGCTATTATGCTTACCCTCGTACATTTCCAGGCCTGACCCAAAAGTGAATGGAGCCATTCATTTGAATCAAGTCTGAATGCTTGCTTGAATTACCTAATAATTACGGGACTGCTTGCAAGTCATAGGAAATCCAGGTTTGAATTAAAGTCCTGGCACAAATGTTCATTTCTGATTGAAAATAAATATCAATGCATTTACTATAGGTAGTGCAGGGAAGGAAAAAAAAGGAAACAGTTCAGGGTGGTAGGATAGACCACTCATGAGCCAAACATCTTACCTAGATGGGGTGGATTGTATGCCTCAATGAAACATGTAGCTGTATTGTATGTGTAAACATAATGGAGGGGTATATGTGGAGAGGCCAGACAAACTGACTGAAAAAAGAGAAAAGACTACTACACAACTTAAATAGGTATAGCTCTGAGAGATGAAACAGTGAAGGAATCTGAGGATCAAATGGACAAAAAGACAAGTGAGATGCAGACATGTGAGATACAGAATTTAATTCATGAAAAAAGAAAACATAAAAACACAGAAAATGAAGCAAACGAGAATACAAACACCTAAAAATGAGAGACAAAGTGCAGAACTGCTAAGCAGGTATAGCTAGAGAACCAATGCTAGGCTTTAGGAGCATGTGCGATACTGGAAAGATAGATGATACCTACAGGAAAATTAAAGAGACCTTCAGAGAAAAGAAAAGCATCTGTATGAATATCAGAAGCTCACATGGTAAATCAGAACCAAGCAAAGAAGGAAAAGCTGAAGACAGAAGGATTATGAAGAAGGGCTACGCAGAGAAAATGAGCTTGAAGACAATATTGTAGAGACAATGGAGGAAGTAAGTGGAGATGAGATGGGAGATATGATACTGTAAGAAGAATTTGGTAGTACACTGGAAGATCTAAGTCAATACAAGACTCCTCACATGAATGACATTCCTTAGAGTTACTGAGATCCTTGGGAGAATTGACCATGCCAAAACTGATCCACCTGGAATGCAGGATAAATGAGACAGGAAAAGACTTCAAGATGAGTATAATAATTGCAATTCCATAAAAGTATGTGCTGACAGGTGAGAATATTACCAAACTGTCAGTTTCGTTTGTCACAGCTGCAAAATACAAGTACTAGCACAAATTATTTACAGAAGAATGGGAAACTGGTAGAGACCGAACTCAGAGAAGATCAGTTTGTGTTCCAAAGAAATGTAGGAACATGTGAGGGAATTCTAACCCTATGATTTATCTTAGAAGACATGCTGAAGAAATGGAAATCTACATTTATGGCAATTGTACATTTGGAGAAAGTTTTTCACAACATTGACTGGAATACACTTTCAAAAAAAATGGTTCAAATGGCTCTGAGCACTATGGGACTTAACTTCTGAGGTCATCAAACCCCTAGAACTTAGAACTACTTAAACCTAACTAACCTAAGGACATCACACACATCCATGTCCGAGGCAGGATTCGAACCTGCGACTGTAGCGGTCTCGCGGCTCCAGACTGTAGCGCCTAGAACCACTTGGCCACTCCGGCCGGCATACACTTTCAAATTCTGATGTTATCAATGATAAAACACAGGAAGTTAAACATTATCTATAACTTGTGCAGAAACCAAACTGTAGCTGCAAGAGTTGAAACATATGAAAGGGAAGCAGTAACTGACAAGAGAATGCGACAGGGTTGTAGCCTATCCCTTATGTTAATCTGTCACTTGACAAGCTGTGAAGGAAACCAGTAAGGGAGTTAAAGTTCTGAGAGAAGAAATAAAAGCTTTGAAGTTTGTTGATGACAATGTAATTCTGTAAGAGACAGCAAAGGATTTGAAAAAGCAAGAATGTAATTCTGTCACAGAAAGCAAATGACTTGAAAAAGCAGTTGAAAAGAAGACCCGACAGTCTTGAAAGAATCAGAGTAGCAGATGATACTGTAAAAGTAGAATCCAAGTCTGCTATTTGTGCACAAAATATCTGAGAATAACCAAAGCGAAGGAGATATAAAATGCAAAGTGGCAATAGCAAGAAAAGTATTTCTGCGAAAGAGAAATTGGCTACGATGGAATATAAATTTAAATGTTAGGAAGTCTTATCTGATAGTATCCGTCTGGAGTGTAGTCTTGCATGGAAGTGAAATGTGAACAAAAAACAGTTCAGACATGAAGTGAATAGAAGCTTTTCAAATGCAGTGCTGTAGAAGAATGCTGAATATTACATGAATAGATCAAATAAGTAATGTGAGGTACTGAATTGAATTGAGGAAAAAAGAAATGTATGGCACATTCTAACTAAAAGAAGGAATCCAACAATGTAAATTCCAGGTTGGAGTATCAACAATATAACGAAAATCCTTATATTGTTAAAAGAAGGCATCGGTTGGTAGCAGACATCCGCAAGCATCAAGGACCCATCAATTTGGTAACAGAGGGAAGTTTGAGGAATAAAAATTGTACAGGAAGACCAAGGCACAAATACAGTAAGCACGTTTAAATGGATGTAGGTTGCAGTAGTTACGCAAAAAATGGTAAGTTGAAGAGGCTTGCAAAGGGCAGACTTGCTTGGAGATTTGCATCAAACCAGTCTCTGGACTGGAGGCAGCAATACATGGAAAGGAAGTTCAGGTCACTCAAACCCCACACTGAAAGCCATCCTTGAGCTATAAGGACCACCTGTGCAGTCCCTTTTAGTATGGGTTCCAAATTATCTGACCTCCTCTAGTAAATAAATAAAATAAATTAGTTTTACCTATTACCTCTGTCCCACTCGAAGGAAAGCTAAAAATATTGTTTTAATTTAGTTTTGAGTAGTTCTAATGAGTATGTGGTTAACTGTGCCTCCTGTAAGTATGTCTCTTTAAATGAAATATGAGACACAAAATTACACATTGTGGGATAAAGGAGTTTTGAGGCAAAAGGAGGAAATGGAAGAAAAAAGACCACCAGAACCATCTATTATCAATAATGGAAAGTAGGGGAGGGGAAATGGGAGAAGGGAGGGGGGAAGTGGGAGAAGGGATGGTGGGATGGTGGGAGAGAGGGGGAGAGGGAGAGGGGGAGAGGGGGGGGGGGAGAGAGAGAGAGAGAGAGAGAGAGAGAGAGAGAGAGAGAGAGAGACTTAAGAGTGTTTGCTAGTTCTCTGGTGGAAGGCCCTTTCCAAAAGCTCTTTATACAAATAACTGCTGCTCAACATCACCTCTTTTTGGTGAACAATGACCTATTTTAAAACACATTTCTAAGTTTAAATGTTCATGTGCAATCTTTTTAACAGTTTCACATATCAAATCTATCTGTAACATCCATCTACCAAAGTAAAAAGGTCACTAATTTGAGCAAACAACACCACAGAAAATAAATGAGTAATGAAATTTTGGACTGCATTTCTACCTTTGTTGACAATGTCTCACATTAAGAAAATATGCAGCCCCCATATACTTATCTTTTCTATCACAAATTAGTTATAGAAAATAAGTCTTTAGATGACATGAAATAATGCACTCTCTTTAGGATACAATGTGCCAAAAAAGCAATACTAACCTTCACATCTGACCGCCGACCTAAGCGTTCGAACACCGACCGTTTCTGATAAGGTGTCACCCCTCCTTTAGAAGGTAAATTTCTCATTAGTGACAACACAGCTTACAAAAATAAATTAAAAAATGAGAAAATGAAGGTGAATTTGCACGTGCACACACACACACACACACACACACACACACACACACGCACGCATGTGTTTTTGCACAGCAAACAAAATGAATGAAAGAAAGAAAGAGTTTAGGTTAGCTTGGAGGTCGGCAGAATGGAGGTAAATGTGGCTTGTAGGACAGGACAATGGAATAGCTGAAGTGAGATACAGAACAATGTATTCTCACTACTTATGATGTGCAGAATTGAAAGGGTGTGTAAAGTAATAGGAATTAAATTTCTCTATAGAGGCTGCATTATTTTCCATACCTAATACCTACAAAAAATGATATGCATTTAAAACGAACACATTTACATCTAATAAGTGACAAGACATTAATTCTTATTCACATCCTTTACATTATGATACACAACATTAACATCACTACAGTAAAACTAAATTAATTAGAATAAGCATTGATGGTGATATTGTGTGTTATTCTGCAAATATTAACAAATACAATAGCGCAAGTCTATGAGGGATTCTTACTACAAGCTAGTACAGAAATGAGATGGTGTTAAGTTAACATATAGGACAGGGAAAACTTAAAGGGCAAACAACTGTGCATACATATGTAATGAATCAGAAACTTTTGTGCCACATCAGGACTCAAACTAGGAATTCCTGCCTGTTGTTAGCAATCACCTTCACTGTCAGGCTGTATGAGCATGCCTCTAGCTTTGACTCAAAACTTTCACTGTCATTTATGTTTCATGGCATTGCAGTCATCCCTACTGTGAAAGTTCATTATTTATTATCAACAACATGACGTTACAGTACAAACAAGAAAATGTTCTCTCAGGGTTAATATTGATACCCAATGTCGTCAGCAGAATTTCCTACAACAGAAGGAAATGACATCTTAAAATGGCATCACCTTTACCCTATAAAGAATATCAAAATAACATCACACCCCTTACCCCAGTACTGCATGCCAAAATTGAGTTATGAGATGCCACCTACCTTTAAAAAAAGGTGATGGAAGTGCATGAATGACCAAGAGGATTACTAAAGGACCTAGCAAAGATAACAGGGTCTAATGATCAAACCAAAATTCATAATAGATGATGCTAACGAAAATAATTTGGTAAATTATCCACACAGTTGAGAAGTAAAAGAAAGAAAGAGTTTCACCCAAACATTTCAGAACATCGATCTCTCTTTGATCAAGAAAATATATAAATACAAACACATCAAACAATCATACAATGCAGGCCATCATGGCCTGCATTTGCATACTTGGTGATTTTTGTTTTATTGGCATTATGCCATGGTCCAAAATATATCACCACTAACATTTATAGGAACTACCAAATGAAGCATTAACACCTGCCTTAAGGAACATGAGTAATTTTCCTATGGGCAACACAGATAGACTGGTAGCAGAAGATCATTCACTAGGATCAGAGAACGATCAGATTCATTTCTTCGATACTACGATTTTATCAAGATCCTATCATTACTATCCCAGAGCAGTCACAGAAAAAACACCTTTATCAGAAGACACGAAGGATTGAAAGTAGACATGTTGTGGACTTTAGTGTTAAATAAAGCAAACAATGCTAAATCTTCCCAACAATAAGCCACATAACATACATCAATGTGACTCCACAATCTTAGTCAGCGGGTTGATGACATCATGATCCAAACGTTGCATGGATGGATATAAACAGTTCAGCCTACTGCTGAGTCAGTTTAAGACTGTAACTGCTTTCTAAGTCATTATAGTCTCTGATGATGTCTCCAACACTGGCAGACAAAACATCAGGCAGAGAAATTTGCTGTGGACAATGGCCTTATGCCCATCAAAAAATCACCAACGACACATAGAACAATATTTACTATGCAATATTTAGTGCCTTCTTACTTTGTGTTTTGATTTATCTCTATTTAACAAGTAACTTAAGAAACTGTATATATCACCTTCAATAGAGCTGGCTTTTTCACCATTAAAAAGCTTTTTAATTAAGTTTGTTTCATCTATTTATGTACAGTGTAGGCTTTTTCTTTGTCTCGGTATAATAAAGTATAAATAACTTGTTTGCTTTCAACCATTTGTCCTCTTTTGTAGAAAAACACCCAAACATCCAAGTATTCATGTGACCTTCTCAATGTGTCACAAAATCCACGACTATAACACAAGTTAGGCAAGTGGGAATAGCTTCAATGTTAGCAGATGACACAATGTCCAGTGTAAATTGAACTTTATGTAACAATGTTTTCCAATTTCTTTGTCACAAATTATGCATGCAACTTTACCCAATACCTTAAATTGTTTGTAATAACAAAATACAGATACTTAGTGGAAACACAAAAGCGGCAAATTCATAGAGCATTACAGGTAAATCATCAGCATTATCACTAATATCTTGCAGCTAAGACAATTACTCCTGCTGCTGCTGCTGCTGCTGCTGCTGCTGCCACCACCACCACCACACCTTTTCTTCCAGTGGTTATTTACTCTTCAAATTCAGTTGCTGAGAGTCAACATTCTATACATGATCTTTTCTGACGGTGTGGAGTCAGTAGTAAAATCTGCAAAACATATGCAGTTTTTCTATGTTTATCTTACTTCCCTTAGTTTGCTGTTTAAGGATGTTAATTCCTTTCAAATAAATATACCTCACTTTGTATGTTCTCTTACTTTAATTGAGTGTCATTTGTGTACATTCATTTTCACAATATCTATGTTAACCTATCTGCCTTTTAGCTACTTTATAGAGGCTGCAGTTTGCTACATAAAAGACTTCCTCTTGGATCAATGCTGTGGTAAGACTAATAGATCTGAAAACAGAATGCAACTCTTTTATGTATTGGTTAACATGCTTCCCACACAGATACTGACCAAGTATAGTTCCACTACCTGATCAAAAGTATCCAGACACAAATTAGTGAACATTAACATTGGGTATGTCCACCTTTAATTTTAGTGATGGCTGGAACTCAGCTGGAGACACTTTCAATGAGGTCTTTGAATGTCTGGAGGAATGGCAGCCAATCCAGAAAAAGTAGTAATGTTGGAATGAAGTAAGTGTTTCAACTCATCCAAAAGTTGTTGCATTGGGTTCAAGTCAGGACATGAGCAGGCCAGTCTATTTCAGGAATGTTACCGTCCACAAACCATTGCCTCATAGATGCTGCTTTATGACAGGGTGCACTGACATGCTAACACAAACCATCACCATGTCTGAACTATTCGTCTACTGTATGCAGTACACAATGCTGTAAAATGTATCCATATCCTTCCGCACATTTTCGTAAGTGCTATAAAGGGATCACACACTAAACATGAAAGACACCCCAATACTATAACACCACCACCTCCATACTTCACTGTTGGCTCTGCACATTAAGGCAGGTTATGTTCTTCAGACATAGAATGTGTGGCTTATTAGGAGATGCTTGAACAATGCATGCCATTATTTTTAACCCTCTATACACAGCCACTGTGCTAGCTGAAGTCACAAGTGATTCCTTCCGCTGTCATCATGTGACTTTTACAACCGCCATCCACAATGCTTCACAGTCCCTAACCACAATTATACGAGGTCTGCCTGGTATTAGTTTAGCTGTGGTTGTCCCTTCATGTTTCCACTTGATGATCACATCAAAAACAGTCAACTTGGGCTGCTTTAGAAGGGTTGAAATGTCCTTGATGAATTTGTTACTCAGATGCCATCCACTCAATAGTCAACATTGACTGACTGATCCATTCTGCTGTTTCTGCTTCATTACTAACTACACAACACTCCTTGCCTACTTTTATTCTGGTGGGTCTGCCTCTCGTGGAAAATCAAACTTTGGATATCTGTGATAGGAATTTGAAGCCCACTGCTCCTGCCTTAACCACTGCACTATTAGTATGAACTGAAGGAAAAATTCTGATGTTTGGACAGTCAAGCTGGTACTATATCTGTGCATGTAGCTGCTTCTTTCTCCAGGTACTTAAAGTGTATCTGTTAAGATTACTATTAATGTGGACTGTAGCTCCATTATGGAGCATTATTCAGAAACATACTGTTCCATTTCCCTCTGGATCTCCTTACTTATCTTTTCACTTTGCACCAGTCTCTACATGTCTTGCAGCAATAGCTTATATTGATGAAACTGCCAATTCCATTATTTCTGGGTCATTCAAATCACTATTGATTTGCAAGAATATACTGTATCTCTCACTCGCATTTTTAGTACTGAACACCCCCCCCCCCTTTTCTTTTCTCTCTTAATATATATAGGTTCCTCTATTCATGAAAATGGGTGACAAGAAGGAATCAAATATTGTTGTTCCTTGGTAACAGGTGGAAATAAATCTACAATCAAACTTTTCTCAATAATGACATATTTGAGTGACATACTGCTCTCTGACCAGTTTTTATCAAAACCAAACAAAGGAGGTGGTCCAGTTAAGAACTACCACCAGATATAAAATGTTGCTATTATGAACAACTTGATACCACAGCATCTGTCCATTATTGCCTGTTGAATTCTTGTTTATGCAAGCGAAAAGTGTAAAATATTTACTTGGTTTGGCTTCCAAAAATTCATTCTGCAGTATTTAAAGTTTTATAAGAGCTTCTGCTAGTTTGGTCTCTAGTTCAAAGTACTGAATGCATATCATTCGATTATTGGGAGGGGGGAGAGGGAGAAGGATTGCTGTTGTGAGAATGGGCCTTTGCTCAACAACAGACAGTTTTATTTACAGAACAGCTGGTTAATCTAAAGATGTGATTGCTAGGCTTTATAGGTAATAATGTGGAAAGGTGAAAGTGTCACCTGGCATATTATTTACATAAGTTGCTTGTATTTGCCACACATTGGCTGCAGTCTTTCAACTTGCTGCACTAATACAATGCATCAGGTTCAATGATTTAAAAAGTGACTTTTGAAATGAACTGACACAAGTTACACAAAATAGTTGGTTGAACACTGAAGTTGTTTTTGCAAAGTATATAGAATTGCAGTGCAGCTTGTGCCTACTGAATGACTAAAAGCACAAACAGTCTAAGAGGTCTGTCAAGCTTATTTGCAGTATATAGAAAAGAAACAATAAAGATTATGTATTGTAAGATAAATTGTTAATATATTGTATAAATTGTACTGCAAGCTGCAAATGACCATAAGTGTTATATATGTTCTGTTAAACTGTTCATGTCTAAAAATTCAGAAATGCCTGCTTAAATATGTTAATTATTATAACCTTATTTTTTAAAGTAATTTGACATGTCTCCTGTACAAAAATCTTTGATTTGTAACTGTACACTATGAGATGAATAAACTACATTCTACATATAGAAAGCAAAGAGACAAGCAAGTACAAAGATGTAGATGTGTGAAGTAGTTTGAAATTCTGCAGTATGGAAATGGGACGTAAATTCTTTACACCATTCAAAAACATGACTGAGATGCAACAATTTACAGGTAAACCAAAGCAACCTCCATGACAATCTAGAATAAAGTAAACAGAGTTGAATGTCATCAAAGACAAAAATTATGAGATTCAAAGCCTAATAAAAGAATATCTTTGAATCAGAAAAACAATGATATCACTGAAACTGTGAATATTAGAAAGAATATTACTCATATTCACAACACACTTTTAAATTTATATACACTGTGCAATCACAGGATTCTGAAATTACCCACTGAAAAATAAATAAATATTTATTGGTGACAAGTGCATGCAGCCGCTAAGAAGTCCAAATGAACACTGACATGTAGAAACATTGTCAATCATCATAAGTGAAGAAATATATGGTTCAAGCATTTTCAATTGTATTCCCCTAATAGGGATTCATGGCCTAATTCTTGTCTCTTTGGGTTCAACAGCAAACAATAAATGTGAAAACAGTCGTTCTGTGTGATGTAGCATGATCTCACACTCCAATAAGACTAGCTGGCCCAGTATCCACTGATTTTCCTGTATCCCCAGTTCGCATTTCTGTTCCTTCTTTGACCTAGCAAGGGAATGTTTACCTGGAAAGTGACCAAATACATGGTAAATTCAATAACCATTCACAACCTTTCTGATTAAAGTATTTTAACTCTTAGCATGTTTGTTTTTATGGGTGAATTCTTAAAAATACTGTCTGAAAGACTATGCTGCAGTAGGCTTGTTGTACAGTATGTGGCTAAGAATGGCATGTTACTAGAATGGAGTATGATGAATGGAAAACCATAAAAATGCAGCCACAAAGGAAACAAAAAGGGAATCTAAAATGCGAGACAGACACACAGTTCAAAATGAGGAAGCAAGAATGGCTACAGGTGGAATTCAGAGTTGTAGAATCATGCATGGCTATAGGAAATATAAGCACCACATATAGGAAAATTAAAGAAATCTTTGGACAAAACATAACAAGTTAGGTAAACATTAATAACTCAGATGGTAAAACAGCATTTAACAATGATGGGAAGGCTGAAAAATGGAAGGCTGGTGCAATACTATTTAATGCAGAACTGGCCACAGTGCAACAAACAGCACACTAGCCAGATGTGTGGACCAAGGCCCAGTCTGTCTTGGCTGTGGTCCGTCCTTCTTGGAAGTAGCAAGTACCGTGCAATATTTCATTTAGTACTGCAGTGTGACAGTTTTTAGGGTCGCATAACTCCCTTCAGCTTGGTAGAACTGTGTTGTCAGTGCCATTTACACTTCACTATTTGTTCGGGGTATGAAGGACCTTCATAGGTCCACGGCCTTATTGTACAAAAACAGGCAGTCTAGTGATCTATCATCACAAGTCTTTAAGAATGAATGGCAATGATAGAAGAGATGGATTAGAATTTTCAGTATCTATTATGCAGTACCATTATGCAGTTGCATAATAGACAGGTGCTGCAAACTTGCTGTGAAACAAAATTACAATACTATGAGGAAAGAATTTGAAGATTTAGTTGACAATGAAAGAGCTTAAACTTACAATGATTGGCATATGAGATTAATTGTTCTGTAAATCAAGCAGACTTTGTGCTACATTTACAAGTAAGTGGCTCACAATAAATTAGTGGTACCAAGAGTAAAATTTCAGAAATTGCAGACATTATTCCATTGTCAGTTGCCACATATTTTGGCGGAAGTGAACAAAGGATTTAGAGACTTGGTATATTACTGTAAAGTATGTTAGTTAAGTCAAGGAGCCTGCCTGGAATGATTTTTCGACTTTAAACCCCACGTTGCTGAATTTATGAAGAGAAAAGGAGAGCATGAATGAAAATTAGAAGATTCAGAATGGATTGTAGACCTCTCATCTTAAGTGACTGCACTCCATCCACAGTAAGACAATGCATTTGATGGGGATGTATTAAAAATAATAAAATATTTGCATTGTAGAATGGGCAAATTGTGACACACAAAGTCCAGTCCCCTAAGTTCACTGGGATTAAAGAAAATATAAGGTTTGAAGAATTCATTGTGGCCTTAGAAGGATAGTTTTCTAAATGTTTTAGGACAGTGTTAATCTTATGTCTATTTTTGAAACTGTTTGCCATTTCAGTTGAGAGTACCCCGGTATATGTGCAAATGTAACTGACGGATCTGCAATGTGATTCCCATTTTAAAGACAAATCCTTTCACATTAAAACTGTCTAAGATGTCTGTATTGCTTTCCTCAGGTAGAGTTCCCGCATCTCTAAAATGAGATTGCGTAAGTGCCACAATATTAATTAAAGACCTTTTTTCAATTATGAAACTAAATAAGTCATTATGTGCCAACCTGAGTGCAAAAATTTGTGAAATTGTCTGTGGCTGTCCATATGCCAATCGTCTGTGTCTTCAGTGCACAACTAATAATTAAATAATAGTGAAAATTTGTTTCATTTGTGATCTATGTTTTCAAAATGAAACCAAGTCGTATGCAGTGTGACTGTATTGCTACCTAAATATGGCACATTTGAAGATTCCCCACTTTCCCCCCTCCTGCTCACACAGCAGCATGGGGCAGCGGGGGAAGTGTGCAGCCAGACTGAGTGCTAAGGCATGCAAGCTAGGGCACAGCTTGCGAGCTGAATTCTGGGCCATCCCTGACTCAAAGGAAAGAAAGTTAGAGACTATGTCAAGAAAGGGGAACAAGAACTGAATGAGAATGGCATGGGTATGTGATAATTCAAGAATAATTCAACAGAGCACTGTAAGACCTACAAAAGAACAAGGCACTGGTAGCAGATAATATTCTTCCTGGGAAGGATTAACTACAAAAAATTGTTCCACAACGCACATATTAATATAAACCACAGCGTCAAAGTACTAATGCAAATTATCTACAGAAGGATGGAAACACTACATGAAGCTGACCTTCGGAAAGATCAGTTCTGATTGTGGAGAAACATAGGACTATGCAAAGTAATTACAGACCCTGTGACATATTTTAGAAAATTGTTGTTCATTGTTTATTAGTCCAGTTCATTATTCATTTTTAAAATGTATTACAATGTAGTATTAATGAAGGAAATATATATAATAGGGTCACAACAATTGTTTTGTCAGTACATACATAAAAGCAGCCTACATGAAAAATGACTGAATACACCTGTATATTTTTACTTTTATTTTATTATAATACATGGAAACAATTTAATAAACCCTGGGTGTCTTTCTTAACAGATATCTGGTATTTTCTTTTTTCAGTGTGTACCTGGAGTGATCCCAAACAAATATTGCACATCATGTCATTCATGTGACATCCAATGTCAGCAGAAAGCGTTGGTTTTAAAGCAAAATTTTGCATGACTATTCGATAGAGCAGTCTCAGATTAGTCTAGTGTGATCTTCACTTGAGCAATATTTATTAATGGGGACAGTGAAACATGAAGAACTTGCCCCATCTCATGTATCACCCTGGCCTGTGCTATTTCCTACTGTCTTGCAGCAGCAATGTGTGTGTGTGTGTGTGTGTGTGTGTGTGTGTGTGTGTGCCCAAATTGAAAATTGCAGGTTAATGCAAACTGGCATCAACACAGCCATGCACAGAGCTGAAATTATATTGTGACACTCTTCTTCTGGAAGATTTTTTTTCATACAAATTGACAATTTATTATAAATCGAGCTCCCAATATGTCCCAACTACTGTGACCTTCGCTAAGTCTGACGTATTAGGTGGAGGTTAAGCCTACGACTTATTAGGTGGAGGTTGCTACGAGTTCAAGTATGATGGCAATGAGTATTATTGTTCAGTTGGAAGGGATGCAGAGTCATTTTTACGAAAGTGACTGTCTCAAGAATATAGTAAATGGAACAGGTAAAATATTTAATGTCCTGAATATTGATATTCTAATAGTGTGAGTTGGTCCTTTTCCCACTGTCCTTAAGATTCTTTTCTGCACCATAAAAATTATTGTGTGTGATGAGCCCCAGAAAGTTACATCACAATTACTATAGTTCGTACAGAAATGAGACTGGAGTTTTTGCTTCCATGACACAGGAGAATAGGGCTTCACCTGTAAATTAATTTATTTTGGAACAGGAAGGCTATATTCGTTCTATTTTTGCACGCAGCTGTGTTTGTTGTTCACTTTATTTTCTATTGATTTTGAGGCATTTCGTAGTTTCATCCTTACGCAGCTAGGCATAGCTATAGAATTTAATTCATTTCAATAACTATCCCTAAGTGCTCAAGGATGATGACATAAAAGGCTTTGAAATCAACTGCAAATAAAATAAACAACAAGCACAGATGACTGCACAATTAGCAGGAAAATAGTCAGTGTGTCCCATAACAAAATCAGTTACAAGAGTCGAGGAAAATGAACATTAGTTAGTGGTTGAGAAGTGAATGACATAGGTTTGCAACTTATTCCACCATGTTATTCAGTCTTTAAAATGGTCAAGTAGTGAAAGAAACCAAGGAGAAATTTGAATTGGAATTAAAAGTTCTTACACAAAAGATAAAAACTTTTTGACTTTGCTACTGATTTTGTACATCTATTACAGGATGAAAGATACAAAGATATACAAATATATAGAGCAACAATTAAAAACATTTTCCAGGGACTCCCCATACCTAAAACATCACTCATTAAGGAAGAGTTGTATATGTAATCTCCAGTGGTGGAGCTGACACAGGCTCAAGTCATGAGATAAACCTTTCCTGTACGTCAAAACAAATGTCTATGAAATATTTCTGATGTACAAAGTATTCATACAGCTGTTACCAGTTGGGTCAGGTGATCAAGCATAGAATGATAACCTTTAGTTTACTCATTCTGAGCTGCAAAGAAGGCCATCTGTGGTAATAGATTAGAGAAGATAAACTTCCTTGCCAATATCACTAATAACACCCTTCATTCTCAATGAGTGGTTGCAATAATCAATGTTAACATCTTCATATCTCAATAGGCAGGTTGTTGCACATTTCTTAAAATAGCAAAGGAGTATTCTTTCTCATGACTTGACAGATACATGACAGACTTGAAAACTGATGCACTGGCATGTCAAAATTAAAACAACTATAGACACAGTTATATCACCACATACACCTGTCTTATGCCACACACAACAGAGCACATCATTGCTGCCAGGGTGCAGTGTCAAGCTCTGAAGATGATAACATTGATTACTGAAACCAGTTACTGAGAATAAATGCTATTATTAACAATATTGGCAGAGAAGTTTATCTCCTCTAATACAGAATTATAATTTTCGAACCCACAAGGGAAGTGATCAAAAAATGCACTGCTTCTTGAACCCACACCAGCAGCTTTTAATCATTCACTCAACAGTTTTTCAGTGCATCCATAGCATCAAAACTATGTAAAAACTTGGAATAAGGGATAACTGGTTTCTATGAGAATAAGTATCATCCTTCCATCAAGATCATGTTAATGAGTTCCAAGATTTACTACGTTGATGATACTGTTGCTGCAGTACACCACAGTAAATACTCAGGACTGGAGTCTGTGGTTTACAATTAAGTTCGGAAAATGCCGAGGACACAGAGATAGTTGCACTTTCAATTCAAACCAAAAGACTGCAGAAATGTTAACAAGCAACAGTTCACAGAAATTCAAGTGTCTATAAAAAGATCAACGCACAAAGCATACAACAACATCCACCATCACACATCAGTGAACGATCTTGCTGACAACCTGAGAAAATTGCTAAGTGGATCAAAGGGTTCCTCATCAGCCAGTTCCTGTGCCAACAGAGGACAGAAAAGCAAAAGCTGAAGTTTTAAGTTCCACATTTAAAAAACCATACATGCAGGAGGAACATTCCGAAATACCAGCGTTTGACACTCACACTCTCCCACATGGAGAACACAGAAAAAGGGATCCCTGGCATTCAGAAGCAACTGAAACAGTTGAAGCAAATAAATCACCAGGTCCAGAAGGAATCCCAAATTGGTTTTACAGAGAATAATCTCTGGCTTTGGCACCTTACTTTGCATGCACTCATCACAAATCCCTCACCCAGCGCAAAATCCCAAGCATCTGGAAAAAATGCAGAGGTGACTCCCATATAAAAGAAGGGAATAAGAATGAATCCAGAAAATTACAGACTAATACCCTTAAGGGTAGCCTGGTGCAGAATTCTTGAGCATACTCTAAGTCTGAACATAATAAATTTCCTGGAGACAGAGAAGCTTCTGTCCACAAATCAGCAGAGATTTAGAAATTATCACTTGTGTGAAACTAGGTTTGCCCTTTTCTTACACAATGTCCTGCAAACAGCAGATGAAGGGCAACAGGGAGAATCCATACTCTTAGATTTCTGGAAAGCATTTGACAAGGTATCCCACTGCAGACAGAATAGGTTCTGAGATAAACGAGTGTCTCACAGACATTTTAAGTACTGGAACACAGTATGTTGTCTTGGCTGCTAGATTTATTTCCACATGAGTGTTGTAGAAATGCTGCATGAACTTAAATGGGAATCACTGGAGGGAAGATGATGATCTTCCAGCTTTTATGACTTATTACAGAATGACTCTACTGCCACCAAAGTATATCTCGCATAAGGGGGCTCGTAAGGAGGCATATAAACATATTGGGAGGACTGCGAAGGATTGTGGGTACAATATTCCTAATTTCTGGCCACTATGATAAGTGGGCAAAGGATGTGGTTCAGTTGTTCCAGTTCAGGATGATAGTGGAGGATGAAAGGTGTGTTCCTTTATAACTATTTCATAGAGATAGTCGGAGGATTAGAGGCACATATGGGAAATCTGTCTGCGGACTAGGTTGGGAAGGCAATGCCTGTCTGTAAAGACTTTAGTAAGACTTTCAACATACTGGGTCAGGAACTGCTCATCATCCACAGCTGGCCAGACTACAGAAGTGAATTTTGGATGTGGGAGGAATGGCAGCTATCAAAATACAGGTTAGTGGACTTTATATGGGCAGAGGTTTGGAGGGGGGCAATGGAGATGGAGATGATGATGATGATGATGATGATGATGATGATGATGATTTGAGGTGAGGGGCACTCGACATCACAGTCATCAGCGCTCTAACGGACAGTCAGCATGCTAATCTCAAGGGTGGGGACAAAGGCTGTCCCCATACGCAGAGTAGTTTATAATGTATTAAAGTCTGCCTCCCTTCCCCACTAATTTAGGGATGAGGCCTGACAGATCACAAAATTTCACCACTCTTGTAACACTGGAAACAGTATCTGTGAGGATGGTGGGCAGATCTCCTTAGAGACTGAGGACTGCCCTAGTGTCAGTATATAGGACGTACATTGCCACAATAAGGTGAACTGAAAGTGGCACATCACAAACTTCACAGAGTGGTGGATCCTCTCACCAGAGGAGGAAGCCATGTCTTCGAGGGCATGTCCAATGTGCAGTCCGGCAAACAGAACCTCCTTCCAGTGGCAAGGCTGATGAAGTCCGCCATGCCTTTGTGGTCAATCTGGGCGACTGCAGTTTGTTTTCAGTCACCTGCAACCATTCAGTCTCCCACTGACGCATGATGCATCTGTCAGAAAATGAGATGATGGCATGCAACGGGATTGGACACTGATGGACAGCACCATCTCGACACGTGTCTTGGTGGCATTGTCGGCCATGTTGTTGCCTTGTATCCAGATGTGGCCAAGTAGTCAGCAAAAGATCACCTCCTTGGCATGGTGTTGGAGCCGCTGTAAGGATTTTTGGATGAGCTGAATCAGATGGTCTACTGGATACATTTCGTGAAGTGTTTGCAGTGCACTAAGTGAGTCAGAACAGACAAGAAACATGTCTCTGAATCCTCTCCAGTGACATGAGAATTCCATACAATTCTGCATCATAAATTGTTCCAGAACACGCACTTTTAAAACCCTATCAGGTAAAACAGCAGAACAACTGAGGACATTCTCTTGCTGGGATCCATCTGCATAAACAATAATAAAACTGTGGCACATACTTAAAATGGATGAAAACGAAGTTGTAAAAACATAATCTGGAGTACAAGTTTTCTTGTACTGTGTCAATCTTAAAATCACTTTGGGGCTCTGATGACAACAGGTGGCAAAGTGTTCCATCCCTGGCTGTGTATTCTTATGCCTGATAATCCAGATTCTTGAGACAGTCTGTAGCATGTATCCCAAATGGCTTGTTCGCATGGGTCTGATTCCTGAACAACCAATCAAAGGTGGGTCGGACCACTGAACTAAATGTCAATGACTGATGTGATGCTGAGATTTTCAGTACCTGGTGAGCCGAAAGGATGTCGCCGAATCCAGAGTGGTGGTTCACCAGCCTCTGCACACAGACTCAGAACTGGGCTGGTCCGAAAAGCTCCAGTTGATATCCGAATGCCCTCATGGTGGACAGCATCTAAAATCTTGAGGTAGGAAGGATGGGTTGATCCACAGACCACGCTGCCATAATATAAATGTGATCGAAGAAATGCCCTATAAAAATGCAGGAGATGGGACCTGTCAGATCCCCATGTTTTTCTGCTATGGCACTTCAAAATATTCAATGACTGGAAGCTATTTGTTCATAGGTCTTTCAGGTGTGGGAGCCAAGTTAATTTCAAGTCAAATATAAACCCAAATGTGCACAGTTTCTTGAAAACATAAGATATTGTCCCCCAAGCACTGGTTGGTTAACCCTCTATTGCACGACTTTTTTTTTTTTTTTTTTAGGAAACCAGTTTTAATGGAAAACATATCTGGGGGTAGGGTCTGACACGCAAAATACTGTGTAATAGGTTGAACATAGAAATTTTGATGTAATTTTAATTTATTCAATATTTTAGTTTTGTTGCCATAAGGCAACACCATGCATATGTCAACACACTTCCCAGAAGACTCAAAACACTTTTATTTACATACATGTATAAGATGACTTAGGAGAGATACACAAATATGCTTCTACACACATTTATGAATAGTTTTAGATGAAAAATTATTACTCTTCTGTTTTCAAAAACATATTTTGTCATATTATTCAACAAATCAATACTTCATTTCATCACTCAGTGTGAAACTTCAAAAAACAGTTTATATTTGCAGTGAAACATAAATGCACTTTGCATTTCAAACACTTCACTCTCACAATTCCATTTCATGATGGAACTTTGCACCTTCCTTTGATATTCATAATAAGCAAATGCCCTATGCCATCTAGCCGCATATCTTTTTCAGGCAGTGCAGCAGTCGGCCCTTCCTTCCTTCCTTTGCCGTGTAGGCTCTCTCAGTGGAATTACTCCTAGGTCTTCCTTCCTTTCTTGCCCCACTTTTTCCCTGGAACAACAAACATCTACCTATGGCCTTCTTGAACTCTGCCAAAGCAAGTGAACTTTTCCAGTGCATTCCACTTGATAGTGCATCTCTTCTGTAAAGAAACCAAGCATTCACAACCATCAGATCTAGAATATGAAAAATATTCTGCGATACCATTTTTTGGAATGTATCTGGATCCTAAACAATGCTACAACTGCATCCATAAGATCTACACATCCCATGAACTGATTATACTCTACTACTGCCCTGGGGCAAGGCACCTTGATGGATTTCTTTGACTTCTTGTCAAATCTTTCTACTTCAGTCACTGGATTTGCTTCCACAAAATTGCTGAGTAATGTCACAAATCTGTTGTCATATCACTTTACAGCAGGGTACTGCATATTTCCCATGGAACATTGTCTTTCATCTGTTGTACCTCTTCCAGATCTCTTCATTTTCTTGTCAGAGTTGAATACACATCCCTTTAAACCAGGGCTTCCCAACGTATGATCTGAGGACCCCTTAGGTGTCTGCCGGCTCTTTCTAGGGGGTCCGCGGCCACCTTCCACCAAATCGTGTAAAATAATGAGTAAAATTATTGAATAAAGATGTGAAAATCAAATTCATCACTTTTTTGTGTGAAAAACATGTGTACCTTGTAACTAGATTTTCGCACAAATTCTGTTCCAAAAAAAAATCTCTCTTCCGTAATTTTCTATGAATATCTCGTTTCTTTCGCTCAATGGAAATTTTATTGGATGGCGTTTGATGTCATGTAACAAATAAGAAGCACAAGATTAGCTACAATTATTTATGAATATTTCCACAATGCCTATCTTACATAAATTTTTATTCCTTTAAGTTTTTTTTTAATTCGGGTCCCTGTTCGGGCGCCAATTATAACGATATGTTTACGTAATGTGTATACATAAACGTACAGTTATAAATGTCCCCGTTCGTAGTCACTAATTATAACAATATGTTACTTTTGTGCTGTAACATATAGCTATAATCAGCGGTGGAAACATATTTGCGAACGCCAACTGTGTGCGGCTGTTTCTTGTTGGATCGTCTGATCAGTCGGAAGTTGCATTGCAGAGGAGAGTAAATGCCTATTCAAAATATAATTATTTTGGATAGCTCAACATGAATTTCCTAAGGGACCGTAGTTTATCAAGCATTTACCAGTAGAATATGGCGTGGAGAAAATATTTCGCCGCATGCAACTTCCGTCCGAACTCGACGAAAGAATTCGTGACTGTGAACTCTCTATTTGGCAGAAACATATAGAAAATTATATAATTTCATGAAGAAGTGAGACATAGATTCTATAGTAAATGAATAGTCCATACACCAGTTCCATCACCTTTTACATTCTCGCAACATTATTTGCTAACTGTAGCTGTTGCCGAGCGACTGCTCGATTAGTGAATGATTTAAAATGATAAGGCAATCACATAATGTTACAAACTTTACTTCAGCTCATATTCCCAAGCAGTCTTTGCGGTTCCTAAGTGAGAACGCATACACAGTTTAGTGACGGAGAATGCGGCTTCTCTGATATACTGTTTCGCAACAATACGGGGGTTATTTGTGCCCCGGCTCAAGACGCTAAATGCGCTGAAACCTTTTACACATGCGCGGAGTGAGCTTTGTCGACCAATCACAGTGCTCGCTGGCACGTATGCGGCCCCAGGCATACAAATGTTAAAATGTTAAACTTGCTTTGTCAGTGCACTACCTATTTCATAAGTTGATTTTTGACCAGTTTATTACTTCTAACATGGATCCGTGGCTGAAGTCGGGATCATTGAAGAATGGTGCGGTTTCTCCATCGCCTTCACAACAAGGGAAGTTTCCAGTTGAAATGAATGAGGAGGGAGGACGACCAAAGGAAGGACAATCACAAGAAGCTCCAAAGACTATTGATACTTCAGGTGGGAGGGGGGGGGGGGGGGGGGGGGGGACAGGGCACTTGCATTAAGAAGCTATCAATTCAGTTCCCATGGGTTTCACTCTGAATTTAAAGATACTATGCTCTTGACTGACTAGGGGTCCGCCATGTATTTTCGACTGTAGAAGGGGTCCACCAGCTGAAAAGGTTGAGAAGCACTGCTTTAGACGATTGGAATGAACAGGGCCTAGGCTGTAGATTCCTCTTTCTGCCAGTTTCACTTGCAGATCTAAACTACAGAATCAGTTGTCAAAAAATATTTTACAATTTTTGTGCTAGCCTTAGCACAACATTACCACTGGCTCTTATGTCAGGAAGATGTTCATTTCGGTTAGTTCTGCCAGTATACAGTTCAAAGTTGTATACTAAACCATTCACATCAGATAGTACAAACATTTTGTAGCCCCATTAGTTTGGTTTTTTTGGATTGTACTGTTTCATTGAATGACACCTTTTGAATGGTATAATCTGCTCATTAAGGCTGAATTTTTTTGGGTTCAGTAACACTTTACACTTACCAACAGAATGGTCAATAAGGCTTCAAATTTTGTACATATGATCATATCCTGGCTCTCCTTTGGGTATTGTTCTCAAATTATCAGCAAAATGTATTTTACTTTTTATTTGTCCAAAGTGTTTTATATGCATTCGATCAGCTACAATGGGAACTATAGTCTCAGGATTCCAGTAATCTCTAGTAGAAGGGAGTCTAATCACAGACATAAAGAACACCATTCCTATCCAAATTTGTAATTCTTGTCTGTCAAGTTTCAGGCCTTTAGCAGCATTTTTTTAAATGGAAAGTCTGCTTGACTCCTCAACAATAACGTCCAACATTGCTTCCAAGAAACACATGAAAATATTCTTTCAGACGACATACGTGAGAATGGATGTCAAGTGTACCAGTCCAATCTGGCACAACTAATACTTTCTGGCATTTCTTCAAACTACACGCATGTTTAGGCCTTTTATTTGGTTTTGGAGCACTATTTTCTTCTGCCGCTACAATGTCATTTTGATGTAACATATTGTTTTCATCATATTCTTCCTCTTCTTTTTCCTTTCCTCCTCTTCTTTTTCTCCTTCACTGTCATTGTCAGTCTCAGAAACAACTATAGCCAAAGTTTCATGAGGAACTCTATGTCCAACACTTTCATCCTCTGAATCATCTGCAAATACTCCTTCACTGTTGGTGTTGCCCATTCGGAATCATCGTTTTCTTCAGGAATATTCCTAATTGCCACTGAATGTCTGCCACCTTAGAAGCATGAAGCCAGCAAAAGTAATAAACAGCATTGTACTGAATCTGCATATGTTGAAAAAGGTTATGTTTACATTGGCAAGATCGTAGTGTTGAAATTATCTTTGCTGTCATTAAGCATCATTTTACATACCTTAAAAATATAATTTCTTTAGGAGTGATCTACGTGGCAAGATAATTCACTTTTTCTGCTGCTGTAGCATGTGTTTACATATAGCGGACCTCCAGCAATGACTATAGACTATCAGAAGTTTCTGCCAACATAATAACGCTAAACACAGTCTAGCTTGTCGAAGCCAGACTCTGTGTTGCCATACGGCAACACCATGCACATACAAGCGGTTTCCTGAACATTATATGTAAATTTATGGTCTGTTAGCATATGGCAACACCATGCAATAGAGGGATATATCTTCAATGAGCACAGTTAAAATTGACACATGTAGTTCTCTTGGGTGACAACCGAAAACCAGTTGTTTTGGCCCAGGTTTCCAGCCTCCTAATGGTCAGCTGTAGGTGCCTTGTCATCGTCATCGTCATCGTCATCGTCATCGTCATCATCATAAGAACACAGGAAGAGTAGAAGATAGCAAAGTCATCCACAAACAAAGAGTATTTGACAAGGCTCCTGACTGCAGAGGAAATGCCACCGACAGCGATGGCAAACAATGTGACACTCAGGACACTGCCTTGGGAGACCCCATTTTCTTGAACGTAGCACTACGACAAGGCATCCCCAATGTGATATTGAAAACGCCAATCCTCATGAAAGGATTGGATAAGAAGTGGCTGGCGTCCACGTAGTCCCCATTCATGAAGTTGGTGAAGGATGTAGTACCTCCAAGAAGTGTCATATGCTTTTTCAAGGTCAAAAAACACACAAACCAAATGGTTCCAGCATAAGGTCTCCTGTATCGTCGTCTCCCACAGAATTAAGTTGTCAGGGGTGGAAAGGTAGCACCTGAAACTACTGGGAACGGCTCAGGTGACTTCGGGATTCGAGCAGCCAGACGAGGTGGCAGCTGACCAGGAGTTCAAGAGTTTTACCCCTACAACTGGTAAGGGCTATATTCCGATAACTGTTAGGGGCACTATGGTCCTTGCCTGATTTCCAGAATGGAATTAATATTGCCTCGTTATAAGTCATGGGATACTGTTCATCAAACCAAATCTGACTGAAACAAGAGGGGAGCTGGCCTTTCGGTTCAGGGCACAGATGAGGAAGCACGACATAATGGATCTCATCAGGTCCTAGAGCAGTTTCTCTGGATGCAGACAAAGCTGATTCCAGTCCCCACATGGAGAACAGAAGGTTGTAGACTTTCCCATTATGCGAGAAGAAATTGAGCTCCCCCATCTCTGCAGTCCTATGGAACACCTGAAAAGCAGGAGCCTGTCTGGATGATGTAGTAACAGTAAACAAGTGTTCATCTAAAACCTGAGCCATGTCTTCTGGCGTGTTCACCAAGATCCCACTAAATGAGGCTGTAATGGGATGTGTACTGCCCTTGTCCGAAATTCGTCTTATTCATTCCCAAACTTGCACGGTGGAAGTGGACCAATTAATGGAAGTCGTGAATTCCCTCTTCTTTTATCACTTGACTCGCATGTGCTCTCGCAGATCTGAGGGCATGAATGTGGACAGTGTTTGAAGTTCCGCAGAGCTCTTCATCTGACCCTGAGTGCCAATTGACAGTCGTCATTCCACCAAGGTACACAGGCAGTCATCTGAAGTGATTAACAGACTGGGGGATGGACTCTACAGCAGCAAGTTGGATCTCACAAGTGATATGGGCAACCGTCTCCTGTGCACAGTCTTTATGTTCAAAAACAGCCTGTTAAATGTACTGCAGCCAATTTGCCCTTTGGATCATCCATCTGTGTGGTCTCCTGTCGGCCACCATCCTAGTCAGCAGACAGATCCACAATGGGAGATCGTCACTAGAACGTAAATCCGGAGCCACTTCCCACTGAAACGAGTCCGCAATAGCTGGGGAACATATAGGTCAATGGCTGAGATACACCCTGTAGCTGTGGAAAAGTGCATCACCTGACCCTTGTTCAGAAGGCAGATAATCTCGGAATGGACGAGTTGCTCGATCATTCGACCCCTGGAGCAAATGGTAGCCAAGCCCAACAGCACATTGTGTGCATCAAAGTCCCCCACAAGAAGGAACGGGTGTGGGAGTACCCAGAAGAGTTCTGCCAGTGCGTCTGCATCCAAAGCATCATTAGGTGGAAGGTACAAAGAACCCACCATGATATTAAAGGCTGCAAGAACTTTCACGGCAATTGCTTGCATGGCTGTGGTGAGAGGGACATGAGAGGAGTGGCATCTGTCATCAATGAAAACAGCCACTCCACCTTTAGACCTGTCTCCAGTAGTCTCGTCCTTCCTGTATGGGTGGTAACTCCTTAATGCAGGTGTGTCGGTGACTTTTAATGCTTTTCGTTTAAGCAAATGCAGAGCAATTTCTCCTGGACCAGGAGCTGTAATTCTTCCAAATGTGAGTGATATTCCGTTTAAATTTCACTGCAATACAGAAGTTGCTGTGAAAGACATTGTTTAGTGATGGTTGTTCTTTCCTTTCTCATTTGGAGGCGGTGATTTGCCAGGGAAGTCGGGGGAATATTAGCCGGTTCCCGGTTTTCCGGTTCCTCCGATTGGAAGGCTATATTCTCCACAGCAAAGTCCCCATAAGAGAGGGAGAGAGCTCGTCGATCTGAAGATTTAACTACCGCTTCTTGGACTTGGAGAGGAGATGGTTGCGTGGGTTGTTGGGATGGTTTAGTTGGCTTCTGATGGTGAGCAGTGATATGTGACTTAGGTGGTATGCCCAATTCTAATGGCTTCCAAACAACTTTAGTTTCAAGTGGAGAATTTCCCCCACAGATACACTAACAAGTGCATGTGCTTGTACTTGAATCTGTGGTCTCCCTTTTTAGCTTCACCATAGGGTATGCGTCTCTTGACTTTCAGCTCCTGAATTTTCCTTCTCTCGTTGTAAATCTCACACTTTCTGCTCTTCACTGGGTGATCCCCGGAGCAGTTTACACATTTCAGATGAAGTGTACAAGAATTGCCTGATTCGTGAGTTGAGTCTTCACAATTGCCACACATAGCCCTCCCATTACATCCCATAGTGGTAGGGCCAAATCTTTGACATCTGTAGCATTGCATTGGGTTAGAACAAATGGACAAACCTTAAGACTGATATAGCCTGCAAGTATACGTTCAGGTAATTCTGGAGTACTAAATGTTAGAATAAATGTTGCTTATTTTTCCAATTTGCCATTGACTCTCCTGACATAACTCTGCACTTCCGTGACACCCATATTTTTCCATTCTTCGCATAGCTCCGCAGGGTCCACCTCCATTATATCAGAGCAGGTAACCACACCTTTACTGAAGTTAAGGGTGTTATGCAACTCAGTCTCGACAGGATAGTTACCCAAGGCCTTACATCCCAGGAGCTTAGATATTTGGGTTGAATTAGCAGTTTCAAGTAGAAGTGTTTCATTATGAAGCCATTCAACACTTTTTAGAGACCCAGCAATACCTTCCAATGCCTTGCGAATATAGAAAGGGGATACTTTCTCAAAGGTTCCCCCTGCTCGCTTGATTACGTCCCGTCAGTAGTAGTAGTAGTAGTAGTAGTAGTAGTAGTAGTAGTATGATGAGAATGTTTCATAGGGATTCCACAAGACATTAGGGAAACAACCATTGATACAGGCAGAGCCCTGCATGCCTGAGGAAGCCTTATACAACTGGGGGGTGCCAGGTGCCCCAGAGGTTTGGAGAAGAGAGTGCTATGTGAGTGCTCATGGTGTACCACAGATTGGTTTGGAGAGGTACTTAAATGTGAGAATGTAGTTAGCAGGTGTTTAAGAAATAAAGTGGTGGATTTGGAGTCAGACATTGGGAGAGGTAGTGTCTGATAGTAGCAATGCCAAGGGCTTGGAGAATGTATGTGTTGGAGAATGTATGTGTACAGGGAGCTAATGTCACCCATTGAGTACAGATAAAGGTAGTAATGACATGGGGGTGGCTGAGAGTTGGTGAAGGAAATGGTCTGTGTATTTGATATGGGAGTCTAAGCTGTGGGCAACAGGTTGGATGTGTTGATCACCAAGAGCATAGATATTTTTGGTGGGAGCTCAGTCACCAGCTACAATGGGGTTGCAGGCCTGATAGATTTATGAATTTTGTGAGGCATGCAGAAGTTGAAATGAGAATGAAGATAAATTTAGGGGAGAGATTCTGCCATAGGCCTAGAGATTTGAGTAGGGATTGGAGGTTATGCTGGCAATATGGGATGGAGTCACTATGGCAGAATCAAGGTTGATCTGAAGATTGTGGACGGCCATTCTTACATAACTTGAGAGGTCTGTATTCCTGGGAAAGGACCTAGGAAAGGGAGGTGAGGCCAAGTTGGAGGTAAGGAACTACTTCAAGATCATCAAGGTGTAGTTGATCAAATTAATATCCCCAAACAATGGACACACCCAACAGCACACAGTACTATTTCCTCCTGCCTTGGTATTCTCTACAAAATAGTCAGAGGTCAGTAACTTACTGCCATGATATTTTGGTGCAGTCTTCAGACACATACTGGTGACAGTACACTGATTTCCCCAATTTAAAACTACACAAGTGTAAGAATGGTGTGGGCAGTTATAGCTGCACTTCTGCAGCTCAAACACATGCACTTCTGCGGAAAGTCTGTGCACTGCTGAGAGTGCACTTTGCTGTGAAAACTCATCTCACCAATGTCAGATGGATTGTCTTTATGTGGTAAAATCACAGAACAGTGCTGGCTACACAGAGCAAAAAGTTTTACGAGAATTTCATAGAGAATCCACCTGAAAACTGCTGTCCCAACCGACAAGTCCTTCAGACAGTTGAATTTCTACTGACCCATTGATAACGGAATTCCAGAAGTATGAAGTTTGGGCCACATTTTTGTTGCATCATATTTCACCAAATGACCACTAGAAATACAGCGTTCTTCAATAGCAGATTTGCTAAGTGGGAGGAGGCAAGTATGCCAGTGGTGTTCTACAAGCGCTTCTGAACGGTGCACTCATCTGACCTGTTTATAATTTCTTTTATTAACACTCACTTTGTGCAGTTCCAATTCATCTCTGATCAACCTTAGAAGTGCTGAGATTTTTCAAAGAGGATGGGAGATCATTTTAAAATCACTTTTTCAAAGTATTCTGATTATTTCCAGAGAAAAATTTCCAATACACGGCAAGTGGTCTGTCATCTTAAAGACCTCATCCTCATTATGGCATTTATATATCTATCTACTGTGAAATATACGAGGGTGAGTCAAATAAAAACCTTAAATATTTTTTTAAATATTATTTATTGTGCAGAAGTGGTACAAAGCTGTATCATTTTTCAACATAATCTCTCCCACCCTCAATGCAAGTCCTCCAGCACTTACAAAGTGCATAAATTTCTTTAGAAAACAAATTCTTTTGGTAGTCCACGCAACCACTCGTGCACCACGTAGCGTACCTCTTCATCAGAACAGAACTTCTTTCCTCCCATTGCGTCTCTGAGTGGTCCAAACATACAGAAATCACTTGGGGCAAGGTCTGGTGAGTATGGTCGATGAGGAAGACACTCAAAATGCCAGCCTGTGATTGTTGCAACTGTTGTACGGGCAGTGTAGGGACTTGCATTGTCATGTTGCAAAAGGACATCTGCTGACAGCAATCCACATCGCTTTGATTTGATTGCAGGCCGCAGATGATTTTTTAGGAGATCTGTGTATGATGCACTGGTGACAGTGGTTCCTCTAGGCATGTAATATTCCAAAATGACGCCTTTTTCGTCCCAAAAGAGAGTCAGCATAACCTTCCCTGCTGATGGTTCTGTTCGAAACTTCTTTGGTTTTGGTGATGAGGAATGGCGCCATTCCTTGCTCGCTTTCTTCATCTCTAGGTGGTGGAAGTGAACCCAGGTTTCGTCCCCAGTAACGATTCTTGCAAGGAAGCCATCACCTTCTCGTTCAAAGTGCCGAAGAAGTTCTTCACAAGCATCAACACGTCGTTGTCTCATTTCAGGAGTCAGCTGCCGTGGCACCCATCTTGCGGACACTTTGCGAAACTGGAGCACATCATGCACAATGTGGTGTGCTGACCCACGACTAATCTGTAAACAATCTGCACTGTCATTCAGTGTCACTCGGCGGTTTTCCTTCACTATGGCTTCAACTGCTGCAATGTTCTGTGGAGTCACAAATCATTGTGCCTGACCTGGACGAGGAGCATCTTCCACTGAAGTCACACCATTTGCGACCTTTCTACTCCATTCGTGGACTTGCTGCTGTGACTAACATGCATCACCATACTGAACCTACATTCGTCGATGAATTTCAATAGGTTTCAAACCTTCACTACGCAAAAACCGAATAACAGAACACTGTTCTTCCCTGGTGCAAGTCGCAAGTGAGGCGGCCATCTTTATACTGATACTGCGACGGTATGTGTGCATCTGCACTATGCTGCCACCTACAGGCCATTCTGCATGCTATTTGTAGCACGCTTACCAACTCACAGGATAATGGCACGAAATTTTGATTTGTTGTTACAAATTTAAGGTTTTCATTTGACTCACCCTCGTACCTACTTTCTATAAACATGGTTTCGCGGTTATCCAATTTCGCTTGCAGGTTATCGGCATCCAAGACAGGATGAGATCGGTGAATTAATGTCTTCAGAATGCCCATTGTTTGTGCAGGATGGTGGCAACTATTTGCTTGTAAATGCACCTTGCTGTACTGTTGGGTCCACTAACAGGTAAGTGTGTACATCACATAAGGAATCTGAGAGGATTTCATACATTGTTTAGGGGTACTGGGTTAGTGCTCTGATATTTAAGTAAATTTTGATGTGGTATCTCTCTTCACTTGCATTTAACTGCTAGATTTGTTATGGTTAGCTGAGGTTAGGTTTGCTATAGAATTAACTAATATATTTCGGTATTTGTTAACTTCCATTTACTTTTTATGAGCATAGGTGAGAGCCCTTTCCCATCTACTGTTGGCAACCTTTCTATGGAAGATTTTGAGAAATATCCAGTTAAGTCAGCAGTGTTGAAACCTGTCTGCTTTCTAAGATATATAAATTACAGCTTTGTTATTTAGATGCATAAAAAATTACTCACCGAGTAGTGGCAAGAGAAAAAACATATAAAAACAAATGTGCAAGCTTTTGAAGCCATTCTTCTGGCAGAAGATTGTTGGTTGTTTGGGGAAGAGACCAAACAGCTAGGTCATCGGTCTAAAGGAGTCGGCCGTTCCCTTTCAAAGGAACCATCCCGGCATTTGCCTGGAGCGATTTAGGGAAATCATGGAAAACCTAAATCAGGATGGCCGGATGCGGGATTGAACTGTCGTCCTCTCAAATGCGAGTCCAGTGTGCTAGCCACTGCGCTACCTCGCTCGGTCTCTGGCAGAAGAGTTGAAAGGAAAGGGGGAGAGGGATGAAAGAAGAAGGAACTAGTGACTAGGAAAGCTTGCGCACTTCCATAACTTTTATGTGCCTTTTCCCCTGCCACTGCTTGGTGTGTAGGTTTATCATCCATCCAATATGTTATAATTTCAAATATTGATTATGTTTGGTGATTTATTAGCTTTATTTGGATTCATGGCAGTATGAACAGCTGTTTAGAAAATGTCAATTCAATTCACCCAAATCCATCCAAGTTAGTCAGTTTAGTTAGCCCACCTTGATGTTACGTTTTGTCAGAATGGGTATAGTGGGAGGCTATCAAACGCACATTGCGCTATCGACAAATTGTAAATATGAGAATAATGAGTCAATGCCTAAGACTACAGCATTTTTGCCTTGCACAGGATTGGTCACATTCTGAAGAAACAATGGGAAGAGTGTTTTCTAAACCTCTGTTTAACATAAAGTCTGGTTTTGTGATTACATTACGTTCCCTTGGTGCTGGTCAGCATATGGAGTACAACAACTCAGAGATTCTGACATGCACTTCCTCTTCGTGGAATCATTTTCTTAAGGAAGCTGCTGAGTTTAAACTAGCGACTGACTTTATGAACAGGGACTGAGGTTTCTGTCAAAGTTCTGCTTGGAATTCTGCTCTCTTCATTGTTACACATTAGAGGGATGAAGTTACAACTACTTGCTCATATTATGATGGTTAATCTTTCACTAACCATAACGTCTCATTATTGGTTGTGTGGTTGTGAAAGCTGTGTATTTTCTGCATATTCTGTCTTTTGGTTGCCATGTCACTGCAACTTCGTGAACTGAGAGTTTAAATTGTCATGTAAAATGATATTTTGTTGCATTTGTACCTTGAAAAAGACTAGGTCTTCACCTGTTAAACTATCAGAGATTGTTAAGGATGTTACACTTCTGAAACAACTACCACCGTCATACCTTAGCAAAATGTCTGGCCAAGAATCTAAGAAAATTCCAGTCCCATGTAAACTCGCTAAGCAGTTCTCAGGCCTTCTATCCAGTCACTAGTTGACCTGTCTAGTGTGTCAGCTAAAGATAGCAAAACAATAGCTGAAGTTTTAAATTCTGTGTTTAAGAAACTGTTCACAGATGAAAACTGCACAAACATACCATCATTTGAAAACTGCACACAATCTTGTGAGGATAACATAGTAATAAACATCCCTGGTATAGATAAACACCTGAAAGAGTTGAAAACCAATAGATCACCAGGTCCACATGGAATCCCAGTTTGGTTTTGCAAAGAGAACTCTACAGCATTGGCCCCTTATTTAGCTTGCATTTATCGCGAATCTCTCAACCAACATAATTTTGATGTGAACTTGCTTACACAACTATACCATGAATGCTACTACACGAGTCGACAAAATTTCAGAATTGATTTTAATTATGGTTACATTTAGGCAACACTTTATCTTGTATACTTTGGGTCCACATACACTACATGCATGCCCAGTGCTAGAACACAACATACTAGTTACGAGGGTCGTCCGTGATGTAAGTTCCTTTTCTATTACTATCTGCGGCAGCACTACGACCGCAGTTGTGAGCATGCGCGCAGTTACTCTGATTCAACAAGAAGACATGTACACCATTTTCAGATCACTGCTGCTGACATGTGCTATGTAGTGCTTCTTTATAGTGTCAGCCGTAATTGAAAATGCCACCACAAGGCGCAATTTCTTAATGGTCTCGCAGTAACCAGGTGCATTGATTGTTTGGCCTCATGGTAAGAGTGTGTGTGTGTGTGTTTGAGGTTGACGGGCGCTAAACAGCGTGGTCATCAGCACCCAAACACATAAAAACAGGAACACATGCAGTGAAGGGACTAAGACGGACAGCGAACAAGGAGAATGGCTAAAAGACACAGACCTGACGCAGTTCCAAATCCTCACATACAGAGGCAAAACAAGAGGAGAAGAAACACACTAAAAAAGGAAAGGAAACACAAGGAAAAGAGAACAGAAACCGAAGGGAAACAAGGAGCTAATCGTGACTGGTGCACCTCTTACCGAAAACCTGGGTGAGCCAGTTACCCAGCAGCACATTAAAACCCTTTCCCTAAAATCCGATGCAACAAATTGGACAGGACACAAAACCGTAAGACCTTAACCGCAGTCGTCGCGTCATCTTGCAAAATAGAGGGCAAATCCGGTCGCAAAGAAACCACCGCCCTCTGGTCAGAGAATAAAAGACAGTCTAGTAAAATGTGACGGACAGTATTCTGGACGCCACACGCCACAAGCACTGCAGATTGGGGGGTCCTCCCGCCGGAGTAAAAAACCATGCGTTAAGGGACTGTGCCCGATACGGAGGCGAGTGAAGAGAACCTCATCCCGCCTGCATGACTGGTAGGACGTACGCCATGACCGCGTGGTGGCCTTGACCAGACGCAGCTTATTTTCACCGACTGACAGCCACTCCTCTTCTCACTGACGCATAACACGAAAACGCAGGAGGGAGGTAACAACATGGAGGGGGACGGCACATTCAACAACGTGAGGGAGGGAACATGCATCTTTGGCAGCCACATCCACCAGTTCATTTCCCCTAATACCCACGTGCCCTGGCACCCAGCAGAAAGAAACCTCCTTCCCCTGCCATTGCAGGTGGAGTAGGGCATCGTGGATGTTCTGGACGACCGTATCCGCTGGGTACAAGTGTTGCATGGTCTGAAGGGCACTCAGGGAGTCAGAACAGATGAGAAACTTAAGACTAGGAACACATCTCATTTGCTCCAATGCCCGCAAGATCGCAATCAATTCGGCATCAAAAATGGTAAACGCTGCAGGAAGCCGTAACTTGACGACTCGATCAGGGAAAACAACAGCACAACCAACAGAGTCCCCCCGTTTAGAGCCATCCGTAAATACTGGTACATGGTCGGGACGCTGGTGTAAAATATCGGAAAATAAGGAGGTAAAAACAAACGCAGGAGTGCAGCTCCTCCGGTACTCCAACAAGTCTAAAAGGACTCTGGGCCTCTGGAGCAACCAGGGAGGCAGGCGGGTAAAACCTTGGCATTGGGGGGCCACACGCTCCACACCAAGGGACTCAAGCAAATGCTTGGCACAAATCCCAAATGGTCTCGTTGCCCTGGGACGACTGGAAAAAAGAGACGTTCCATAGGTGGTCGGGCAATGGTAGGGTACGCAGGGGAGGTAGGACAGGCAAGGAATTGACACACCCATCGCACCATGAGGGGTTTCTGCCGGATGGCAAGCGGCGGGTCCCCTGCCTCAGCACACAGGCAGGGGATGGGACAGGTACGGAAGGCACCAGTGGCCAGCCTGATACCCTCATGGTGTACTGTGTCAAGAATCTTCAGAGACGAAGGCCTTGCTGACCCATACACGATGCAACCATAGTCAAGACGCGATCGGACGAAAGCCCTATAAAACTGCAGCAGATGCGCCCGATCTGCTCCCCAGGACTGATGGCTCAGACACTTCAAAATATTCAGTGCCTTCAGGGCCCGCACTTTGAGGTCTTTAAGGTGAGGCAACCACGACAACTTGGAATCAAAAGTGAGGCCCAGGAACCTCACAGTGTCTCTAAAAGGAAGAATGGTGTCCCTCAGACGCAATTCAGGGGAGGTAAAAAGACGTCGAGAACGATTAAAATGAACACACACACATTTGTCTACAGAAAAGGTAAAACCCGTCTTCGCAGTCCATGCCTCCAATAGCTTTATCATAAGCTGCAACTGCCGACTAGCAGTGACAAGACTGGAGGATGAACAGAAAACAGCAAAATCGTCCACAAACAAGGAGCATTGGGCAGGACTTCGGATAGTGGATGTGATACTGTTAATGGCGACGGCAAAGAGGGTGACACTTAAAACGCTTCCCTGAGGAACACCATTCTCCTGCACGTACAAATCAGATAGCACATTACCAATCCAATATTGAAAGAGGCGGTGGGAAAGAAAGGACCGAACGAAGATGGGGAGACGGCCACGAAAGCTCCACTGATGGAGTTGATTGAGGATAATGTGGCACCAAGTAGTGTCATACGCCTTATTGATGTCAAAGAATACACCTAGACAATGCTGGTTACATAGGAAGGCCTGCTGGATGGCCGCCTCAAGCAGGGTCAAGTTGTCTATAGTTGAACGACATCTCCGGAGGACATCTGAGAGGGGCTAAGGAGCTGCCTGGTCTCGAGCAGTCAAACCAGGCGATGGTTGACCATGCGTTCTAACGTCTTCCCGACACAGCTCGTCAAAGCAATACTTCGATAACTACTGGGATGCGTTCGGTCCTTCCCCGGTTTGAGGAGGGGAATCAAAATCACCTCCCTCCACGAGTCAGGGAACATGCCAGATAACCATATCATATTAAAACAATTCAGGAGAACTTCCTTGGATGGCAGCAACAAGTGCTGCAGCATGCTGTACCAGATTTGAT